>NW_026707000.1:0-290613 GCF_024137745.1 Phymastichus coffea | reverse complement strand
GACGGCAAACGAGAGTCTCTGCCGTGCTCTCTGAAAAGCAGTAACTTTGCAGTGGTTCTCTAAAAAACCGGGGTGAGCTGGCTTTCAAAGGTGAAAGGTAAACTTCGCTGGCTCGAGTGAACGTTTGACTCCGAACGATCTTCAAGTATTTCGGAAGGCCTGCGCTGCGTTTCCTCTCCACCACCCAGCGCTTCGTTCAAACTTTGCTTGGCTTTGGTTGCAGCCGAAAAATATGTATACGTATATCCTCGCAGACTTGAGACTATTTTCACCCTCGCCGAGTCCGACTTACTAGGCGCTTTCGTTCAAGCGAGTCAACGCGATACCGAATATATTTTTCCGAGTGGACGATGCAAATCAGGTTCGGGGATTAACGAGCATTTCGGAAAACAACCTCACCGTGATAACCACACGTGCACGTCTCCAAAGCTCCCCGTCGAAAAAAACCAGAATGTATAGAACCAGCAGATTTGCATTTGAAAAAGCCGGCCGGCAAACTTCCTCCATCGGGCACACAAAAGGAAAAAAAAGAAAAATAAAAAAAGAAAAAAATCAAGCCGGCTTTCGCGCGCGTCCGTCAAAGAGAGAGAAGCATATCTCGATGTCCTGGCAGCCGACCAGAACGGGTGTCGTTGCTCTGATTGACTTGAAGCCGCGTTTGAAAAAAAAAAAAAAAAATAGCTCGCGAAACAAAGGGTCGTTCTCTCGCATGCATTTCCAATGAGTTGCATTACGGTGCGACGATGCGTAGCCTCCCGACATGTTGCTGCACGTTCGCTCCCATGTAAATTGACGCGGAGCCCCGACTGGACGATCGATCCGAATCTCGCTCCGCGCAGTTGCCGCGCACGAAACGAGCGCTATCCCGGGGCTTTAAAAACGCATTCCTACGGCGAGCTCGGCGAACGCGAGCGCGGACAAGTTGCACACCGCTGCGACGAGAATGTTTACGCGGAGCTCTTGGATTGTGCGTCCTCTCGAGTCTTTTCCCTTGCCTGGCCCGCGGCTACTGCGATACTCTGCGCTGTAAACACACAAAAGCCAACGGGCAGGCTTTTCCGAGCGCGTGCGTCCAATTTTACGGGCGCTCCCGCATAGCAGCAGCGGCTCGGCCTCTTTAGCAAGCGGCACGCGTGCATTTTATTAACTCTCTGCGCGTAACGGGGTGGTCGTAAAGAGAAAAAAAAGAAAGGCGCCTCGGTTTTCTTTTCCCTCGGCCCGCCACGCAGCCTCTCCGGCGCGCCTCGCGTCCAACGATTGAAAGACGCCTCGGCGTGCTCTCGCGAACAGCGGACGATTGATCGGTGTCGCGCCGCTCATCTCGCGGCCTCGCTCGACGACTCAACCTCTGCGGCCCGTGAAAGGCCGCCGACAACATAGGCCGCTCTCGGCCAGAGAGCAAAGGTAAATGGCGCTGTCAGCGAATTTTCACTGTCAGCAATTTTAAAATGAAATTTCTCGGGCGGCTGCAAGCCTCTCGCCGTAATAGCTTGACCAAAGTCTTTAGAGGGGCATTTTTCTCGCTTCCGGCTAAATTGAATTTCCCGGGGACGTGGCTCTTCCCTCGCTCCTCGATTTTTCCTTTTTCCAGGCCTGGATCGCCAGTGAAAACTCGATCCAGCCTACAAATCTTCCGCGCCTTTCGAGACAAGCGGACGCTGCCGTTTTTCCGCTCTCTCTCTCTCTCTCTCCTCTCTCTCTCTCTCTCTCTCTCTCTCTCTCTCTCTCTCTCTCTCTCTCTCTCTGTTGTTTCGCGACTGCCGAATATCGCGCTCTAATCTCAGCCGAATTGCGACGACCGATCACTCTTTTTCACGATCCTTCTTTTTTCTTTACCCGGCATCGCTAGTTAACTTGCCGCGCTGCAATTCAACCGGCGTCGATCGCAGCATGAATACAGCCGTAATGGTGCGTGCAATTTTCGTAGCCGCGCGCTACTCGGTCAAATTAAGTAATTCCAGCGCAATGCCCTGTGTAGAAAAATGTCATCCTGTCTCGGGGAGCGTCGAATGAAAATTAGCTCCGACAACGTCTTGCGGCAAGTCGAGACGTCGGCTAGAGCGAAAAACGGGAAAGCGTTGAATATGAAAAAAAATAAGGAAAGAGAGAGAGAGAGAGAGAGAAGGCTAAGAAAAGTAGAGCGAGAGAAAAAGTCGTAGATTGTTAAGCTCGGCGGCACAACGAGTCCCTCAGGAGTCAATTACACTTCGGATCTAGAAGACGCGCCTGCAGACATCTTGAAAGAGATGGGATTCTGCGACGACGAGTCTCGCATGAATAAAACAGCTGCGCCAGCCAATATGTGTGTGTGTGTGCGTGCGTGCGTGTGTGTGTGTGTGTGTGCATATAACAACGAAGCATAAATTAAATCTACAATCTTTTCTACGGACAAAACAGTGGCTTGCATTATTTGCCGTCGCGAGAAGGAAATTAGAGAGGAGCGGTTACCCCAGACTCGGAGCTTGCAACTTTGATTGTTGGAGAATTGTTGCTGCTTTGTGGCGAGTGGCGAATCGAGATGAGAATCGAGTGGTCTTCCAAGAGTACTTGTGAGAGGCTATCGGATGTCAATGGAGAGCATACGCTTCACTTGGGCGGGCCTTGCATTGCCGACTAGCGGGACAGCTCGAACAATTTCATTCTCGACCCTTCTATTGTCTTTTCCTCTATCGGGCGAGCTCTGGCGACCATCGTCAGCCGCGAAAGAGTTCGTCGGCAAATGGACGTCGTTCGACGAAAAGCCGGTGTCGCGCGACGCTTCGCGAGGCACCGTATTTTTCACCGGACGTCCGTCGACCGTTAAACAAAGTTGCATAATTGAAAACAAGCAGCCGTGGCTCGTTAAAATTTACAACTCAATTTGTGTCTCTCGGGTAAACATGAGCGCGCGCGTGGCTGTGCGACGACGACGATGACGGCGACAACCCCCATAACGCGGCACGCGCGATTAACAGTTTTATATCCTCGCTTCGCCGCCGCCGTGCCTTAATATACAATCACGCAAACGAAGATTTGTCGTAACGCGCCTTCTTTCGCTCGTAACCTCTGCCGAAACTTTGCTAACGTCCAGATTTCTGTCCCGAGTACGGATTGTTAATACGCAGCGTCTAATCACTCGCAAGTAAATTTGTTTGCACAGTTATGCAGCAACGATGCTTTCGATGCACCGAGGCGCGTTAGCACGCGACGGATCGAGTTCGCATAAAACCAAGCGTAATTTAGTAGTGCGAGCGCGAACAAACAAACGTTATAATTACATCGATTTGTCGGGCTTGTATATGGACACACGTGAGCGCCACGTTATTTTTGGACGTCGATGGACGCGTCAGTCACAAAAAAAATACACATCGTTGCAATTTCCAATTGACGATTGCGATCAGTTAGTTTGGCGCGACCGCGCGTTCGCAGAGCCTACAGAAGCTTTAATTTCCTGCCCCCTCCCCCCAGACACATACACATACGTGCGCGCGCGCACGCGCCAACAGAATTCCACGTTTTTGCGAAACGTCGTGTGTTCGCGCACGCGATGCGTCATTATAAAATATCCCAAAAGGCAAAATAAAACAACTCGTCAAACGCATATATCCGAGACGCGAAGGTTTGTCCTTATTAGCCGACGAGCGTAGGAAATGTCACGTTTGCTAGAATAAGAAATTGAGCTGCTCGCTGGCTACGTACACGTGTGTGCACGCGCAATTAAACGGGACGCGCGGGGGCCAACAACCTTCTCTCTCAGTTCGCGTGTTAAGTAGCTTACTTCTACCTTGCTTATGCAGCTTTCGCGCTTTTTTCTCTGACGCTTGATTTATGTACGATTTCTTCTTCTTTTTTCTTTTTCGATAAATGCTCTTTCGCCTTTGCTCGTGCGAATTCTCCCTTTTTTTTTCTTTTTTTCTATCGTCCAGGTATCAACACGCGAAGGGATATTCAAGATAATGAATTTTTCGCGGTAATTCGATTGTCGCGTTGCTCTGTTTGAGATTACCGAGTTGTTGTGCAGTGGTGGTCGGCGGGCCTCGCTGGAATTTGTGATCGACGTAATATGAATAGTATCGTTGAAACGACGGCAATCAACGCATGATATAACTTGAACGTAAATTATTTTGGTGCGTTTGATTTTTCTGTAACCTACGAAAAAAGTAGACATCTATGAATTTGAACACGTGAATTTACGTAACGCACAAATAGCGAAGCTTTCACCGCGTAAGAAAAAAAAACTTTGAAATTTGGCCCGAAAAGCCAAACGCAGAAAAGATAAAATAAAGTGTTTAGTAACGAATGAGCTCATAGTCACGTCAGGCTTATGTGTCGGTGTCAGTCGGCACTCGCTCTACTACGTGTGTGTGCGCGCAGTATTGTGCAGTTCTCGGGGCCACGAGTGCATCGAACTTTTAGCTTGCTCGCTAGCAGGCAGGTGAAAGTGTATACAACGTCGCTTTTTTTCGTTTGAAGATTGGATGTGTGGCCGCCGTTAATGATCGCCTTTTTTACGACTTCGCCTCCCTTGAAGTCTATCGATTTTCCGACCGCTCGCGTTGTTATTTGTGGCCCACTCTGCAAGAATTTTTCTTGCCTTCGGGACTCCAATTACGTGCTCCTCGTCCTGTGCGTGCGTAACCTTATTCATTTTACTGAAAGTTCGCGCGCCTTTACGTTCACGCGCACTTTTTTTCCCGCCTGACAACGAACAGAACTTGCGCAACTTTACGTGTAACGCTGCTCCGAAATAAACAGCGCCTGTAAATTTTAACAACGTAGGCAACTCCTGTGCACCACTCATAAAATAACCAGATCGATAATCACCGACCTCGACTTCGTTTGCACATCGACAGTTTTTTATCAATCGTAGGGTTAGCAGCATATCCATCATTCCGTTGCCATATGTAAATATTCCCAAAAAGGTCAACAAGCGTACGAACGGATCGATGCACAAAAACCACACACACAAACTGATTAATCACCAATTAATGCGCGACTACTACTCGCCGCGTAAAAGTCGGCTGCTGGCTTTTCCATTATACCGACTCCCCCGTGTACGTAGGACGATGCGGAGCGCGAGCGATTATCGACGACGTAGCTTTTTGTAGTCGCTGGGGCTAATTACGTGGTTTTCCGCCGACTGTGCAATAATTCATCTGCGCGCGCCCGAAACGTTCGGTTTTGAATCGTTGGCAACTCACTTTTACGAGGCGAAAGCAGAGAGCAGCCACTTCGCGCGCTCGGATTAATGGAGAGCGTAATCCGAAAAAAAGTACGCGCGCACGCAGCCGCCTGTATGTCGTCTCTTTACTTCCACTTAACCATAATGAAACGGCGGGCAGGCAATTAATCAAAGAGTCTGCCTTTCTCTGTTTTTTGTCATTCGTCGGGGTGCGTGTCGCGCGACGACGTCAGATTTCATCTGATTGATTAAATGCCTCGCAAACAAGAAAAAGTATAAAAAGCGAAACACCTCGCGCGCTAGGGTATATTTGTTGGCCAAGTGAATTTATTAGCAAGTTTTTTTTTGGGGGGGGGGGGGGGGCACTGTCGTATAGTAAACGCGCAGTTTATGAATACTAAAATTTTCAATGGAAACGCTGAAAGTTCCGATCGTTAAAGTCACCAGTGAAAAGCTGTGCTTTGAGTCTTGCTATTTCAAACTCGTATATTACATTGCGGATATTTCGGGAATTGAATGCAACGCGGATGAAACGAAAAATTTCGAAAAAAAACGCCAGTTTGTTTTGAACGTGGCTGCGGTCGTGTTAGCTAAGTAGCGAAACTACAGCCCTGACGCGTGCGTTGGCTCTTGTACTCCCTCGTGGATTTCGTCTCTCTGTCTCTCTCAGCCTCTGAATTTCTCATCGGAGTTGCAGCAGCTTTGCGGCTTGTAGCTTGCATGATTTACGTGATCTCGAATTAATATTTTTGGAGCACGAAACTCGAGCGGGCGACGGACAGACGACTTTGCAGAGGGACAATTAGAGTCACGGAGATAGAGAAAAAAACATGCAAGATCGACGCAGTGAAGTCGGAAGACGAAGCTGTGGTCTGCCCGCGGCGAAGTTCGCCTGACTTCAGGCGCGAGCGCGCGCGCGCGCGCGCGCGTTGCTTGAAGTTGCACGTCCGGCAAATTTGATTAGCGTAGGCGCTCGTTCGCTCGCGCGCGTTGGCGTGATTGACCGACGGCTCAAAAGCAACTGCGACTTGCGTGTCGCATGCGAGTCCATTGTATATAGCAGGCGGCGACCATGCCTACCACGCGATGAGTTTGTTCAAGATCATGCTGCTGGCTATTGTGTGCCCCTCTCTCGACAAAGAGACGAAAACATACAAACGGATAAACGCTCGCGTAAATAGCCGCTCGGCAATTAGCGCCGTACGAACAATGCCCGTCATAGAAATCCGACGATCGGCTTGTTTTTTTTAATTAATTGCCGACTCATTTTCGCGAGGATAGGTGCGCGTGCGCCGCGCGTTGCTGTTCATTTCTTTCTTTTTCGCTATGTAAAAGAGACGATTGCGCAATGAGCTTATTGTGCGCGGCAGCAGAGATTCCCCCAATGCCAATTACGTAAAGCGCGTGTTTGTTCTTCCTGCGCTGCGCTGTAATCGAGCTCGTTGAAAAACAAACACGCGACAAAACGATTCGTCAACCTTGGGAGCGGGAGCGTCGGTGCGTCCGCGCGCAAAACTTTGTCCCGTCCGAGCTTGGCAAGCAGCTATTTTTGAGAGGCGCGCGCGCCGAGGGGTCGAGAGGGAGAGAGGGGGAGAAAGAGAGCACGTATGCCGGAAACGGGAAAAGTTGCTTGCGAGCGTACGCCCGAAGGCGGCGGAGCGAGAGCGGGCTTTTTCGAATGAAGCTCGGCAGCCTTTTACCCAAGGCGTCGCCTCCATTGCCCTTTATTGCACTTGTTTGGCTTTCTCCCTCCCTGCTTTTATTAATGGGACACGTCGCCGGTGTTTCCTTTGGCTTTCTTCGCCTCTCGCGCGCTTGGCACTTGCAGATTATGCTAATGGACTTTTTGTATTTTCGCTCTCTCTGAGCTCTTGCATTCAAATTGCTCGATTTCCTCCGGCCCAGAGACACCGGCAAAATTCATTGCGAGCTTTGATTAATGTCCTCTTTCGATTCATGATCGTGCTCCAATGTCGAGCTTCAAGACCATTTGGCGATTGTCAACGCCGACGGCAAACGCGCAAGAAATCAACGGAGAGAAGAATAGGAGGGACGAAGATTTTTGAGCTCGCGCCAATCTGGTCGACCCACTCGGCTCAAATCGGCAGCAGTTTTAGCAGGCGACGATCCCCCAAGGAGGACAGCCAGACACGTCACTGGGCGAACTGGTCGCAGGCAGCGGCGGAGGGATGTCGCTTAAAAATAACAAGTGCCAAGCACACTGCAGCAGCAACCTTATCAGCTAAGCACACGAGGAGGAGCCCGGGCGAACGAGATAAAAGAAATAAGGTTGAAAATGAGAACTGTATGGGCACACAGAGGCCCATAAACGAAGTTAGAGCGCTGCTCGTTGCTTCGGATTGCATGGGTACACGTGCGCGGAAGCTGCTCAGCCTTTCGTGTGCTAACCCAGGCCGTAGGTCCTAATGAAGGCACGCGCGCCTTCGTCGTTTCCGACGCTCATTTTCTTCCGGCGTCGACGCAGTTTAATTAAGCAAAAGCTCGCAGTGTGTTTTGCCGGGGTTGGCTGGCCTCCGCCTTTACAATTCAGCCGCCGCTGCCGCCTGTCATTTTTGCTGGGCCGTCGAGCTTCTCGACCTCGTGCCTCGCCGTCGTGTTTGTTTGGTTAATTAAAACGGCCGGCCGGCCGAAAACCCAACGGTTAATCGTCGCTCGGGATGTTCACGGCCGACTGAGCTTCTCTCGCGCGACAGATTTTCTACCGCGCGCCGAAGAATAATGTTCATCGTCCCCCTCCCCCTCCGTTCGCTTCTCTCTCGCTCGTTCGTTCTCTGGGCCTTTTCAACCAATGTCTGCAGGGTTTCCGAAACTCAATTAAAATACGGCTGCGCGAATTGATGCGGCTTTCCGGCTTGCTGGTCGACGCCGCTCCGCAACGGATTTCACAAGGCGGGCGATCGACAGCGCGCGATCCAAATGAGCGTGCAGCGACGAAATTAATGCGCGCGCCCTCGAGCCAGCACGTCTGCGCCTCTTTTGCCTTTTACGGCTAGACTACTTCCGCTCGCTGCCCTCTGCTCTATTTGCAAGCGCGAGAAGGGCCATTACCCGCGCGTGTCTCGCAGTTTTTGTCGCTGCCGCGCTTGCCCGCCGATGACTGAAGACTCGGCAACTTTTGCCCTGGCAATGAAGCTTTGACGTTCGGCAAATGATGGAGTAGCCACTAATGACCATTGTCCGATGAAATTTACCAAACGTTTGTTTACCATAACTTTAAAACTTGGCACATATCCCTTGCGCAGATTGCTAAATCGAAGATCGTTCGTCAACGTCCACCGGGCGACAAACTTTTGCTCTTTCGGACCGACGGCCAAAAGTTCTTTGGTGCAAAGGAATAGCCGACAACAATCGCTCGGACGTCATAATTTTTTTCCTCCCCGTATCTGGCCAAAAATCTAGGTCGCAAGTTTCCCTCGCGCAAATAACGCCTGGCTGTACTCGCGCGAGCACCCTGCTACTGTTGTTGTTCAGCGAGAAAACTTCCGGCCTGTTTTTCTCGCTCGTTGTTGATTTATCGATTACAGTTGCAGAAAAATAGCTTGCCATTTGTTTCCATCTCGTCGATCCGTGGAATATGATGCGCTTCGTTAGCGGTGCCACGGCAAAAGAAGGGAGTTTTTTCGACGCGTACGAACTCTCTCGTTCTCGCCTTCACGTTCAAAAAAAAAACATAGTAATAGTAATAATAATAACAGTAATAAACGGAAGGAGAAAAATTCACCGATAAAACTGTCGCGTCAAGAAAGAACAACAGTGTACTGATTAACCCCAACTGCAAAGCTGATGATTTACGCAGTCGACAAAGAAAAAAAGAGAGAGAGCTTCGTCAGACTGAAACTGACAACAACGAAAAAGAAGAAAAAAGAAAAAAGAGGGCGGGGGGGGCGAAGATAAGACGCCTTCTCGTGCAATTTTATTACTCCCGACGGCGGTGGCGGCGAGGCACGAGGATGAATTTCCACGGGAGGAGTCTGGCATCCATAAAACAAAGGCGGCTGGCGCGGTGGCGGAATGCAAAAAGCAGCCGCGCCGCCGGACGAAATGAGACACGGTAAAGAAAGAGAAGGAACGAAAAAATGAAGAATAGCCCGGCCGGGAGAATATGTTTCGCGATGCAACGCTCCGAGTAATACACCCTCCCCCCTCCCCCCACTACCCTTTTAGCGTGTCCTGCTTTTATATTTGCTTACATACCCTCTGCTGTTTTTTCTCGGTAGCACTGCGATGTGCTTGGCATATCAGAGCAATGATGTTTTATTTACTAATCAAGCCTGCGATTTACTTTGCGTAATTCTTTATTAATGTCAGATAAAGATCTATGTTCGGACGCAAATTTATGATTTTCATGCGCACGTCACTTTGTAAAAGTGATGTCTTTGTGCGAAAAATTGAAATTCGCATTGCGTCTATTTCAATTGATCCCCACTCTTTGAAATTCTAGACGTATTCTAGAAAAAGCTAACTGAAAAATTGTTTTAATAATCAATATCGCTAATTTTACATCCCACTTGTTTTCTTGACTGTTATATACCTGAAATGGATTTTTTGCACATGAATATGACATTAAAGATGTTTTTTAAAATTGAAAGTCAGGTATCCGAAAAAACGGTATTCTAGTATTTAAATATTATTAGAAAATTGAAAAGCTGCAAAATCAATGTGGAATGGAAGAGGATTTTTAGCTGAATAAACGCAGGTTCGAATCTGATTTTTGCTCGCAATAAAAAATCTGAGAAAATTGTTCGTCGAGATGGTAATAATTCTATTTGGATTTGTCATAAGTGGAAGTGATTGGGCTGTCCAATAAAATAATTGATTACCCGACCGAAATCTGGTATAAAAGCAACTTAAGAAACAATAAAAAAGAATCGGATTAAATGGACGATAAAGAGCTATTGAATGTGAAAAATGTTTATAGCACGGGAGGTTTTTCGATAGTAAACGCTGACTGCGTATATCGATATAAAAGAATGAAAAAGAGGCAGGCAGAGGGACACATAACAATGGTTCAATAGCTGTACGCGCGGCGCTGCGGAGGTGGGGCGCCGATAAAATTTTGATGAGCGCGCGTTGTTGCAGGCCTTATCAAGCTTTCGATATCGCCGACGCGCGCGCGCCGGTAATCACCGACGTGAATTATATTTAATAAACTGGCGGGCGCGCGGACCGAGCCCAAGCTTTATCGCTCGACTACGCGCCTATTAATTTTTTTTTTCGGGCAGATCCTCCCCTGGCCCTCATTATTTTTACGCCGATGTGCTCGGTAATTGTGCGCTAAGCGCCAGCGCGTAGGCAAATCCGTTGCGTACTCGCCACGCCAACGAAGAACGAAGCGTCGGCAAGATCGTCTCTCATTTTATTAGTCTTCGTGTGGGCTGCGCAATTATGCGTAAATCCACGAGCGCCAGTCAGTCAGTGTTCCCTCGGCATTCGTAAATGCAGCTTCGCGCGCATATTTACGGGCACACTCGTTCTAATTTTATCGCGGCAACTTTATTAGAACCGCGAGAGTGAGACTGCGCCACGCTCGGTTATATTTATGGCATCGAATTCATAAATGCTTCTACGCTGGCGCTCGCTGAATACAACGGATTTTACGGTCGGCGCAGTAAACTTTTTCCGAACTAAATGGAAAATTTAGTTCGGAGATACTCGTTACCGCGACATTCCTCGATTGAATTTTCAAATATTTATTCGTCGAGTCGCGCGCGCCATAATTATCAAACAATCACGTGTCGGTGCATTCATTAGCGCGCGCGGCGCAGGCGTTCATTACCATGCGAGTCGCGCCTTATTACACTTGATTTCGCAACGGGTAGCAAAGAAAAGGAACAAGAGGAAAAATGCGGCGCCGCTCTCACGCGCGTCCATTGTGCGCATGCCCTTTTTCGTCGCTGATAATTACGCGCGAGCGGAGAAAAGGACGCGCGGCACTCCGCTGCGAGGTGAACGCGCGCGCGCGCGCGCGCGCAAGGCAAGCCGAGACAGCTGGGTGCCGTTGCTCCAAGTGTCTCGTTTCGAGCAACGATTTTTCGATGGTAAGCGGGCCCGAAAACAAAATAAATCCTCGCGCGACTATTGAAACTCGCGCATAGTTGGAGGCGCGCGCAACTTCGTTCATTAATATTTGAAAGAGGCTTCTCGAAGTTGCCCGCGCGCTCGTAACGCGCTCGTAAGTGTTGGAAGCAGCAGGGAAAGGCCTATAAATCTGGAGCACGCGAGCGCGAGGCGGCAGCCATGCAGAATAGCCGGCGCGGCTGGAAAACGCGAACAAAGGAAAGCCGTAAGAGGCGCGCGGCGGGGAGGGAGTCGGGTGGAAACTCGAGCAAAGACACGCACACGCGCGAGCGGCAAAAACGAAGTCAAGGAGCCAAGGAGAGGCGAGCAGAAAAACAAGGGCCAGCGCTGCGCGCGCGCGCGCGCAATTAAACCGCATCAAACCGCTTTCTCTTTGTCCTCCGCGGAGCATCGATGCCGTACGAACGTCGGCTTTGACAACAAGAAAATTAAATAAGTTATAGCCAAGCCCTTTCCCTACCCGTTAATCAATGGCCACGACGGACAGAGAAAAACAGTCGAGTGGAGCGAGCGAGAGAGAGACAGACAGAGAAAAGTTACGAGGCTGTTTACAGGCGCTGTTAAAGCGATCTAACTCATGGCCGGCCAATGCACCCGTCGCCAGTGCAACTAACCCGCCGCGACGCGCGCCAAGCAGATCGGTTTCTTTCTCTCTCTCTCTCTCTCTCTCTCTCTTCGCGAGCCGCGACTCGACGACTTTTTCGCTTCCTCTGCCAAGCTTCCCGCAGCTGCGCGATTTTGCACTGTACTCTCCGTTGCCGCGCGCCGAATTACTATACTTTTCGCATGCAACGGTCTTGCATGTATGAGATCACCTCGTGGTATTATTCTCCAATAGCTAATTTTGTAACGACGACACAGCAGCTCCGGCTTGATCTGGCTGATCTAATAATCGCTGAATAATGCACGCGCGGCTTGAATGTATTCGACCTTCTGTTCTCTCTCTCTTTTTTTGCGCGCGTCACACTAGCCTCGTAATTCTTTAGCTCCTCGCGCAGCGGTCAAATTCACACTTCGACCTAGTTATGCGTGTATATGCGTCGTCGAGTGTCTCTATCGCGCGGTCGGCATACTACGCAGGTGTTATGCCTTCCAAAGAGCATTGAGCTTTCGCAGAACAAACAAATGCGAGTGGGAATCTTTCGGTGAATCAGTGCAATCGGTGGTCCATTCGCTGTGCTTCTTTCAGCATTGGATTTTTAGATTTTTGTCCGTGCAAACATTTTAAATCGATACTTATTTGTAGTAAGCAAATGTCAAGGCCGATTTTTCTTCGTTATCACATTTTTGGTTTGTATTCCAACGATGCGAGCTTGTTTGATTCTTTTAACGGGAAAAGTTGTAAGCGAACCTCTCGTACCGCCAAAAGCACCGCAAGGGGGCTAAATGTACTATAAGATTTTCTTTGAAACTCATTTCTAACTTGTACCGAATTATAATTTTATTATGAAAACTATGACCTTCGCTGCGTTTTGAATATCTTAATGAAACTAGAAAATTGAGACTTTCGGAAGCTTACTCTTTGATTGACAAAGACCCAGATGATGAAAACAATAAGAAGCAGAGAATTTGGACTGGAAAGCCCAGCTCAAGGAAAGATCGTTAAATTAAAAAAGTTGAAATGAACATAGGAACGCAGCTGCAAGAGTAAGAGAAAGAAGAGAAAGGAAAAACTTGTTTCACTCGGCGCAATGTTAAGGAATCAGCGGTTGGTTTTCCCTTTGATCTGAAATCAGCTCTCTCCCACGAAGCATAAGAAGAGGAGCGAGCGTAGCGTGTCTCGAGAGTAAAAGGATGTGAAATCAGAACAGACAAGAAGCAGCTTTCAATAAGCTCGCTTTCTTCTTCTGGTAAAGGCAAAAGTGCTCTTTATTCCTTCCATCAAACCTGCGTTCCGCGGTCCATTCGTCTTATGAAGCATTTTAATAATTAAAAGCTCCTCCGGCCAAGACGAGAAAAAAGGAGCTTGCTCGCTTAAACAGGTATTTCTTCCGTTCGCTCGGTAGCAATGCTTGATTTACGGATTTCCATCCCCGAGAGGAAACGTTTCCTTTTGTTCGAGCTTCCTTGGCCATTGTCTGGTGTCCGTTCGCGACGGCGATCACCGTTGCGCGCGCGACGAGGGGACTGGTCGTTCGCCGGACGAGCGCCGAGCTGCGGAAGGAAATTCGCGAGTCGCGGAGGGCCAGATGATACTAGAGGAAAGGCGCGCCGGAAGAGGCGGCTTTCCGCCTCACTTTCATCAATCGCTTTACACCACAGCTCTCGCTCGGTGTGTAGGCGAGCGAGAATTCGCGCGAAAGCTGTCTCTTTGTTCCCAGCCGCAGGTGCAGCGGGCATTCTCAAGCTCTCCGATGCGAGCTTTCAACTTGCTAAATCAATTACGGCCAACTGCTTCTGCCGAGAGAAATGGCTAAATGTATATTAATGCCCGGATGGAAATTTAGCGACGGTGCGAGGCATCGCAAATCTTGGGGCGAGGGAGAGACGCCTCGAACAAGTAATCAACGTGTCAAAGTGCTTGTCAGGTCGGCCATCGTAATCAACTGGCCATTTTTCGCGCGCCCCTCGTGTCGTCTTCGTACAGCAGGCGGTAGCAGTGATCCCTCGTTACTTGGAAACTGAGCATAGCTGGCGTGTTCTTTGTCGGCGGCGGCGGCGGCAGCGGCGGTGGCGCATCCGGTGTTCCCTGGAGCAAAGGGTAGAGGAGAGATCTCGGGGAGCTTCCGAGTCCCAGGCGTCGATTCGCTTACGTATGTATGGAGAAACGGGGGAGGGGGCCAATATAGTTAACCAAACTTGCTGCGGCATAAACGCGACAAGTTACCGAGTGGCTGCTTTATGCAGAAAGCGAGACTTGTCCCTTTGCCTCGGCTTCGCTAACAGGCTAACTCTCCGCCGTCTTTAGGCTATATCTTGAGAGATTCTCGCTCGCTCCTTGCCAAAGATGCATATCTGGGATGCGCGCCCCGGCAGCAGCCTGGCGCTGGCCAATTTTCGCCGATCTCTGATCAAACTTTCCAACCGAGTTCGGCTGCACGTGTGCTTTGATCGGCGATCGCCCTCCGGGCTATGATACAAAGGCACGAGGAAAATGGCCTAGTTGTCGGAGCAGTTGGCGCAGAGCAGTATGCATTACCGTCATTTGAATTTACTTGGCGGCGGGAGGGGGGAGGGGGAGGGTCTCGGCGCACGTTACACGTAGCCAAGCCGCGGGCCGAAGACGTGACCTTGCAAAGACACGCGCGCACACGTACGAGAGCTCGCAGCCGAGAGCAACTTGTCGCTGAATTAGCGAGTAATTTTACGTGCGGTATCCCTTATCCCGCGCCGGCGCACGGTTCTCGCGGACGTGCAGGGATTGTTTAATCTTGCTTCCTTTTATCTTACGACGAGCGAATCATCGTCGCGCGGGACCTCGTATTGAAAAGGAAAAATTGCCGATGTCGATCACAGGCTCCTTTATTATTTTCCATCGTCGACCAAGAAATTCATGCCGCGGCGCCAGCGAGAGCAGCCTCTCTCTCTCTCTCTCTCTCTCTCTCTCTCTCTCTCACGCGCGCGCGCACATACATTTTCAATTTGGCCCGGTCTCCGCGCGCGCACCGAAACTCATCACAAGTTTTCCGCGAGCCGCAAGAAGGCGCTAGCACGCCGCGTACGTGTTTCCGGTAGGAGATCGAGGGCCGAGCGCACATCGTATATACGACCGAGAGCATTGTAAACGACACGGGAAGAATGAGCGTCGAGGTGGTCGTCGTCTGCTCACGTGCTTTCGGAATCGATTCGCCGAAGGAAAAAGAACGAGCCTTGAGTGGCTCGCTAAACTGGTTTCCGCCCGGATAACTCAATCGTCGCGCGGCGCTGCAGAGGCGCGCGACACGGAAAAAATGCTAAATCTATTAATCAAAGCCCGAGCAGAGTCCGCTCCGGCGCAAAGTCGCGGAGCTCGTCGGACCGCGAGCTTTCACTCGGACCGTCGGCGCGAGCTGCATCTGTTTTGTTGGCGAGCGGCCGAAGATGCGCCCCTGCGTTTGATTACGAGGGCGAGGCAGAGGAGCAGTGAGAGAGAAAGAGAGAGTGAGCCTCGAGGAGTTTTAAGCGCGGACTCTGCCGCCCTCCTGGCACCTTAAGCTGCTTACGCTTCTCTTTCCGTTTTCTTTGTCGGCCCCAGCCAAAGGCTCTCTCGTCCTTCCTTTTTTTCTCCGCGTCCTCACAGTCTCGCCGTCGTCGTCTCTGCCAGCAAAGAGTTTGTTAATGAAGATAGTTTTGCCTTTTAATTGCGCGCAGATGGCGACGGGCGGGTATTAATGAATTTTCTCTCTTTTTCCACCTTGTTCCTCCGCCCCTCGGCTTCATCAATTCCCATCATGCAATTTTCTTTGGCGGCTTTAATGACTTCGGATTAATTACTTTGCGTCTTGCACACTCCTTGATAAATAATCATCGTCGCGCGCGCGCGCGCGGCTGCGCGCGATGATAATCAATCCCGTGTCTGGCCCCACCGAGCTCTGCGTCCTCCTGTGTGTATATCGGTATAATGCCATTTGATGACGTCATTAACCCAGCCAGAGCGAGCTTATTGTTTCTCGTAAACGTCGCGCTGCCAGCACGCGCGAGCTCCGGCTCATATTCGCTTGCCGGCGAATTCATACCCACCACCCCAAGCCTTCCCGTGCTCCTCTCTAAAGCTGCCATTTTAACCTGCAGCCGAGTGGGGGGAGGGCTGACATAACTCTAGCGAGCGCTGTCGCTAACCTCGTCTGGCTTATGTCAACGTTTTCCTCTATATGGCGAGCCCAACCGGCGACCAATAAACCCGACGTAAACATATAATTAAACACGTCTAATGATCCGTACGTTAGTCCGCAGTTCGTTCATCTTGCCCTATGTGTTTCTCGTCTCACTGCGCGCTATGTGTTTAATTTTCGCTTGATATCGTACGATTGGCACGGCCATGCTCGATCACTGGCCCATCGGGCGGAAACAAAATCAGTAGTCAACTCGCGCTATGGTCAGGCATAATTCGACGACTCGGGATGGTGACTCTTTTTAATTTGGCTTTAATAAAAATTCCTCAGAATCGTAAAAAAAAGTCTCGCTTGATCAGGTCGTTAAATGAGTCAATTTCGCGAGTTACGACATATTTCTTTTTTGGAAAAAGTGCTCCCCGAATCGCGGCGACGTAAAAGAGAACTTAAATTTTTTACTGGCACTGATGTCGGCGAATGTAGATTTCCTCTCGCTCGGAAAAAGACAAGACGAGAGACATCTCGGGCCGCGGATATTGGCTAAATAGCAGCAAAAGAAGCAAGATAAAAGTGCAATAAAACGAATTCGTGCTATTTTCCGGCAGAGATCGAATAGCACACTGAAAATGAGCAATAAAGGCGTCCCTCCGAACTTCCGATTTTTAGTGTCGGCTCGTTTAAGTCTCATCCGTCAATGTGCACAGGCAATCACCATAAAAAAAATGACAACGACACGAAATAATCCATTCGTTCATAGCAGAGCAGTAGCAAAAAAAAAAAAAAAGAAAGAAAAAAATAGTACAGAGTACAGAGAAACGACGAGGAAGGTAGAATCCGGCGAGTTATCGAGGCGATCACGGGCCATTAGGCGCCCACGCGAAATGCGCGCGCCCTCGAAAACGATAAATACCCGTGAAATACGACTGCTGCGAGTACACAGCAGCAACGCCAGCAGCGAATCATTCGGAAATTATTCCTGTTGGCGATACTATGCAGCCAGTCAGCCAGCAACGTTTTCTCAGTGCTCGGCCGGAAAATGGATTGCAAGCCGCCGAATAATTCACCCAACGAGAGAGAGAGAGAGAGAGAGAGAGAGAGAGAGAGAGAGAGAGAGAGGAGAGAGAGAGAGAGAGAGAGAGAGAGAGAGATGAGAGAGAGAGAGAGAGAGAGAGAGAGAGAGAGAGAGAGAGAGAGAGAGAGAGAGAGAGAGAGAGAGAGAAGAAGAACGAACGCATTGTTAGGCAAATTTCCATCGACCAAAAACTTGTCGAGCTGTATTATTTATCAAGCAGCCAGGCTACGGGACACAATGCGCCTTTATCGGCTTCTATTCTTACTGATAAGAGCATTGTTTTCTTTTCAAACGCTGTGTGTATAGCTGATTGCAAAGATTCGTTTTGTGAACAAGCTTCGCTGCTATGATGATGGTTGTGCGAAGATCTTTTGCTAAAACAGATGCAAAAGTGATGGATTTTACGTTTTCTTTGCAAACACGCTGCAAGCACTTGTAAAAATAAATTGCGAATTATTTTGGAATCCGAATTTTTTGTCAATCAAGCCAAAAGATATAAAATTGGAGGTTCATTTTGTACATTGCGTTGGCAGCAAATTCGAACCGCAGAATTTAATCGTCGCAAATGTTTGACGAAAGACTTTTGTTGATGTTACAGGAGAGCCCATCTCAGAAACTGCCTGGAAAAGCTGAAAGTGCTGGTGCCTCTAGGTCCAGAAACGTCAAGGCACACCACGCTCGGCCTTCTGACTAAGGCTAAGCGTTTTATCAAGGTAAATCTCGAATATTATACGTCTAGCTCGCAAGCTCCATTGAATCTCGACGAATCTCGTCAATGTCGTGATCTCGATAGCGTCGAGTCCGAATTTAAATTTGATAGGTTCGCACATGTGCGCGCACAAGGTCCCATCTCTCTGCCATTGAAAATAAAGAAATAAAAAGAAAAAAGATTTTTTGCAATAAAGCGTACTGTTATTCGCATTTCTTTGAATGCGTCTGTATCCGTGGTCGCGCTGTGCTGGTGAATCGAGAAGGATTTGTCCATTTAATTCCGCACATCGTCGATGCTACCGGTTCTCTCGCTCGCTCTTTTGTGTGTCTCGAATAAATCATTCCTACTCTTTCCGTTCTTTTCTTTGTACATCATTTATGTGGACGAATTCATTTCTGAATTATTCACGGTTAAAACCTTCATTACAGCTGCTAAAGCTGGTAACACTCTGCGTGGGATGGTTTTTGTCTATCCTCAAACGTCAATTTGAGAAGGATTTGTTATTTTTTGATCGCGTACGGTCGGTTGCCACGGCAACTCTGTATATTAAAGATTAGGAAATCGAGAAAAAGTTGGGGGCAAGGCGGAGTGCAAAAAGGGAGAAAGGATGAAGAGCGCGGAAGTTGGGTGTGTGTGTGAAAAGAGATAAGAAACGAGCGCGCGAGCCGATAAAAAGCTGGAGATAAGTTGTAGAATCATTCAATTACTTAGAGTTTTCGCTGAAACTACCTCGGAAATTACTTTTACATATTCTTAGATGCACTCACTCCAATAGCTACCTCTTCGCTTTTTCTGCTCCTTGCCGAGTTAGAGAATCGTACTGCATCTCTCTTGCTGAAGCGAACAGGAGTATTTTAAAGCTTTTCGCCTTTCAACGAATTGAAATCACTTGACTCATCTTCGAATTTTTTTTACCTCGCGCACGTACGTAGCACGCGCACAAAAGAGAAGAGTGCTAAAGTCCATTAACACCATCCGTTGAAAAGAAAAAAGAAAAGGAAGGGAAAAAAAGAGATCATGGCAGATACAACCTGCATATTTCATGCCGCTTCCGCGAAGAGGAGGAAGGTTCGAGGGACCACTGGAAAGCGACTAATTAGCTGCGAGAGAGAGAGAGAGAGAGAGCTACGCCGGAAGAGATGTGCCCTTGTATTTCTTCCGCGGACGAAAGAATTGTGGGAGATCCTCGTGTCAAATGCGACTATCTTGTAAATCCTCCAAATCTACATTCTTTTTTTCAAGTCGCTCAAGTTGTTCCTTCTCGCGCCCTTTAAATGCGTTCTATATATA
This sequence comes from Phymastichus coffea, assembly GCF_024137745.1. NCBI lineage: Eukaryota > Metazoa > Arthropoda > Insecta > Hymenoptera > Eulophidae > Phymastichus > Phymastichus coffea. Next base: position 271,528 of record NW_026707000.1, on the reverse strand, counting down.
TCCCACTCTTATTTCTACCTCGGGCGCGCCAAGTGAAAAATGTACGGGGCGTTTTTCTTCGGCTCCCTCAGCTTTTCAATCTTCGTAGCTGCTTTATTTTTTCTTTTCCCCAATTTGCGCGCAAAAGCTACGGTAGCGCGGCGGATTCCGCGATATAGCGCACTTTGGACGTTGTAGGCCGACGCTGTAATTGGATGTAAGCCACTGAAACATTAAGATCTCCATTAGGTGATAAGTTGAATCCTTAAGAGGGTGCAAGGGCGAGGATGGTAATTGGATGAGTTTTGATCGAGCTTTGAAGCCCTGATCTTGAATAATGTCGTCCTTGGTCGCTTGATGATCGATGCAGGTTGATGTGAAATTTCGAAGCAACGAGTTAATTATCGGGTGGCGGTTCTGAAATTGCGGCGTGCGCAATCGAACTGGAAGCGTTGGACCAACGAGGTGTTAAGGATTGTCGAAAAAGGCACTGGTTTGGAAAGGCGAGCGGCGAGACAGTCCGCATACAGAGCAGAGGAGAGTCCCCGCAGTCATATATTTTTAACGAGCGTCGTCGCGTTCGTTGTCCAGCAGCGACGACGGTGCCGGAACTAGAGGTTTTGACCGGCTAGGCAATAAACAACATTAAGTATTGCTTTTATAGTCGCGGGGAGTCCTCTCGGATCGCAAATAAACTCACCGCGACGACGCACAAAGACCCCTGGGGTCCCGTGCCTCTCGCTCTCCCCACTCTCTAGTTCTGCATTTGCTTGACTCGCGCGCGCTCCAAAGACAGAGTTATCGTTGCATCCTCCGTCATCCGTTCAACTTTCATGAGCGCCCACGTCTCGCGCTTAAGCAGGCCACGGCGGCCGCGCAAAGAATGGCCGAAAGACGTCTTGACAATTGACGCGCGACGAACGCGCCGCCCGCCGTGCAACGCTCATCACTTTGGCGCTCGCAATCTTTCAAAAATTTTGCCTCCTCGTCGCGCTCCCGAAAATGAAATTCCGCTGAAGCGCGAGGAAGCTTCGCGCCGAGCTGCCTCTCCGACGCGCCCGCTCGCTTTTGTATCCCGCGCGCCCAGCGTTTCTTCACTTTGCTTCTTCCGTCGAGAGAAAAAAAGTAATCGCAACTACCGCGCAATATTCATTACCTAATGCACCACACGCCGTGCCCCCTCCTCCTCTCGCGGCCTGATGCGCCGAAAGCTTTCTATTGTTGCTTCTCTCGCTCCTTCCATGCTTTTAATCAACGATGCGCGCCGGGCAAGAAGATTTCATTCCAAGATGAATGTAGAGAAATACGAGGCTGACGTGAATCGAAATTGATTGCGTGCGCGTGTTCGTTCAATGGACTATTTTCCATTTACGGCTTATATTATACTGATCGTCTTTTATAGCTTCGTGCCGGAATCAATTCGCTCGACAGGCTCCGCGCAGGATTTAGATCTAACGCTCGCGCTCGCGTCAATGTGTGCCGACTGCATTTCTGGATTCGGGACGCCGGAGACCCAATTCTAGGAAAACAAGGAAAGAGCGCGCGATGGATTATGCGTCTTTGCCGCCTCTCAGCCGTGCGAGCGAGTCGTCGCGCTCTTTGACTGCCTGCCTCGGCTTCGCGACGCCGCGGCACCAGAAGTAAGCCGAGACTTTGAGGGAGTGAGAGGCGTTACGCGAGGCAATGCTAAAAACGAAAGCTAAACCGATTTGCGCCGGCTGCGCGCGCGTGTCGTGGTTTCGTCGCGGCGCCCGCCAGGAGCTTCCGAGAGTTCGGCGATTCCGCGACCACGACTCGACCAATTAGTTTGCCGCGCGCTCTCTCTCTCTCTCGCCAACTCGAAGCAACAAGCAACTTTTAGGTCAATTCAGCATTGAGCAAAGCGCCCGCTTTCCCGCAAGCCGTATACACTCTCTCTCTCTCTCTTGCGTGCTCAGTCTCTTCGTCTTAATTGCCGTGTTTACAATTGCGGATTGCGCGGACGTGGGAACGCGTCTGCGAATGTTTTTTTATCCAGCCGACTAATTGGCAAGAGATCGCGGTGCTCGCGCGCCAGGCCGCGGGGATGGTGTGTAGCCTGCAGCGCGTTATTGATAAAGCGTCCCGCGGGGAGGGGGGAGGCTTGTCAATACTGCGGCCCGCGGCGGCGTGAACGCGTCGACGCGCGCGCGCAACTCTCTTTGTTCGCCTCGCTGTGACCGTCTTTGGGCGTGACGTAATCTGCTCTCGTCGCGCGAGCATGACGTGGTAGCGCGACGCGTGCGCGCTGCTGCCCTCCAGCAGCCGCGCGCATTTGTCACGGCTGTCGGCGCGATTTGACCTGTCCTCATCGCTGATTTCAGGGAAAACGAAGAAAATGCCGCGTGATATTTCGCTTCGGGTGGCCGACGGTCGGAGCGCCGGAATCCTCGCCGCGCTCGGATGACCATTCAAATATGCAAAAGCTCGGCGTACCGGAAGAGGGAGAGTAGGTCAAAGCTCGTCGTTCGATTTAACGAGGGAGACGTTTCACGACGACTCGCTAGCGGTAACGTTAAGCCTCGAGTTGCCGGTTCTTCGTCCGGGAAAAGTACCACGCGGTTCTTTTCGGATTTGCGTTGCCCAGAAAATATGAGCCCTGTTGGTCTCGGAAGATCGAGCTTGAATGTCTGCCATCTTGGCCTCGGCAATGCGAGGCTTTGTGCGCGATGTGCCTTTCCGAAAAAGCTATTGCTTGCCTTGGCGGGGCCAGTCTGCAGTTAAGCGAACCTGTCAAATGATCGGACGATCAGGGAGCGCAGTCGCAGTCGACTTAGCTTTTCAGGTTTTCATTCGCGTAACACTTCCGCAAATTACGTTCAATCGGAGCCAAGCGAAAGCCCAATATTCACGCGGCCGAGTGTCGCGCATATTCTGCCAATTTTTCGCGAAGAACTAAAAATAGTTGAGGCAACGTTGCTTTCGAAAAGGTAGATGCACTGTAAAGCGAAGGGTTAAGGTCGATCGATAAGCCGAGGCGCGCCGAAGTTGATACTTTCGATTAAGCTCTGCTGCCCGGCCGAGAGAGAAAGAGAGCATGACGGGAGATAGGAAATGGAGAAACGGCAGAGAGAAAGTGGCGCGAGGTAGACTGGCATTTACGGATGATATGACGTTAGGTAGCGGCAGCGGGGAGAAATTGTTAGATAAACGCTGCTGCCGGCTTTTCGAGCGAGAGGACAAGTAAATGGACGACGGGCTTTTTAAGAAACGAACGCCGAGCGGCGTAGCAGTTTGCGATTTTTCTCCTCGATACGTATGGCGCAAGAAAAAAAAAAAAAAAAAAAAACAGAAAGAAAAAGGCGAACAAGTTTTTTCTGCTCGAGGCAGAGCCTAGGGCTTAACTTTTAGTATCGACGCAGGCAAACTTTACGACTAAGGACTCTGAGAGTCGCTCGGTTTAATACCCTTATCTACGTTGTAAACTCATATCGCAGCGACTACCGCCGAGTCCCTCAGCCCAGCGCAGCTTCTTAACGAGTCGTCACTTCTCTGGCTTCCTCGTCACACTTCCACTCCTTTCTGTCCTTTTGTTTGGCACGTCGCATCTTTGATCGCCGAGCGCGCACTCGGTGACGGCGAAAACTCCGTGTCAAAAGATATACATTGCCCGCATCGATTCCAAATTAGCAACTTTCTGCGATACAGTAAATTCCATCCGAAGTATTTTAGCGGCGACCGGCCGCGGAGAAGAAATCGACTCGTACGGCTCTTTCTCTCGACTCACCGTGCCAACAATTGGCTCTCGTCGTCCTCGTTGACGGCCTATCTCGATCGTTTCAACTTTGTGTGAGCTCTGTCTCTCTCTCTCTCTCTCTCTCTCTCTCTCTCTCTCTCTCTCTCTCTCTCTCTCTCGAGGAGAAGAAGAAGAAGAAGAAGAAGAAGAAGAAGAAGAAGAAAGTCGTGTTCGATTTATCAAAGATAAGGCGCGCCAAGAGATCATACCCGAGCCATATTTTCGCCAAAGCGATATTTTTATGAGAGAAGGAGGGGGATATTTATGTGGGTTAGCGCTGTGGCATTGTTGCGCGTGTGTGTCCCTTCCTTTTTTATGCGTCGTCAGCGCTTTTTGCCCGCGCGGCTTGACTTTCTTATCTCTGTTTACGGTTAAACACAAGTGCATGTTGTTGTGAACTATGGCCTGGAAAGATAAATGCGGCGGCGAGGCGAGGGAATGGTTTAATTAAGAATTTATGAAATATGTATGTACTTTTGTCTTATACGATGCTTATTGCACTACAGAATTATTATTCTTTGCTATCTGATTGACCACCGCACTCCTCTTGGACACTGAAAAATTATTGAACGTCACTGTTCTCGTCTTCATCAACACACCGGGAATTTTTCGTTGTATCACGTTTCTCATTTGCAGTGAAAATATTTTTTAAGATTAGCGCAACTGTCATAGCTTAAAAAGCGAATGTCTTGTTTCGACGCTAGTTTTTCATTGGACAGCACGCTGTTCTCATTTCTAATGAGCCTTCGTGAACGAAGATCTCTCGTTCTAAGGTTTTTTTCTTCTCTTGGTGCATAGTTCAGTGAAAATATACAAGCTTGAAAGCCCAGCATCGCGGTATCCTAATGCAAGTCCCCTTTGAGAGTTGTCTTTTCTCTCTCGCTTTGACCGAGTGAATTGGCGCTGAAATGACACGTTACCGTTGCGCGTGTAAGCCACACGCATGTCCCTTTGAAAAAGCAGCATATAGAGCTGCGTTGCGCGCGAAAACCCGTTAATGTTACCGGAAGACACACAGACCCAGACTTAAATTTCGAGTCATAGCGACAAATGAAGACTCGACTGGAAACTCAATTAGTACGAGGACGAGGTGACTGCCGCGCAACGCCGCGTCCGCGTAATTAGTGCGTTTGTAGCCCTCTCTAATCTCTATTTTTTCGCTTAAATTCCTAAAAATCCGCCTCGCCACCGATCAGAGGCGCCGCCTCTCTTCTATTTGGTCTGGCGCGCGCGCTCCTCCAACTTTTTAAGCGCGGTTTTGGCTCTTTAATTCTGTACCGCTCGCCTAAGCGACCATACTTTTCTCTCTTTGTCCGGGCCGATCCCGTGTACTTTCTCTCTTCGTTTTTTTACCTTATTTAGAGTAATTTCCTCTGTTAACTTTTGCGCTGGCGTACAAAAGTTTCGAGCGCGTGGAATGCCCGTAAAGTAGAGCTTTTTTGGGACGGCAGGAGGGTTGCGGACTAGTCGCTACTCACGAGACAAATTGCCAATGAGGATGGGATAAAGTGTGTAAGCTCTTCGTTTTTTCTTTCTAAAAATTCAAAATGTTTAGCGAATTTTGTTTTTTTGTTTTTTTGTTTTTTTTTTCTAACGACGGGATACCAAGTTTGAAGTTCTTTAAAAAACGTAATATCGCAGCATCGGAAACGTTATAACTCTCTCATCAAAGGCAGAATCTCGTATAAAAAGTGGGCGTGCCATTGCAAGGACACTTTGTTGCGTCATGCAGCTTGTTCCTCAAGGCATATTGCACCGGAGTTTGAAAAAGGATATGAGAGACGCTTCTGAAAATTGCATTTGGGAAAAGGGAGTAAGCCACTCTACAGAAAATTGTGCACCTCCTTCCGGCAGACAAATACTCGGCGTGTGTTTGAAGACCACGTGTTTTAACAGGGTTGCCATTTCACTGGAGTTGGCGGCCGAAAAAGCTTTGCGATCGAAAAGAGTTCGACAAAGTTCTTTCTGCCGCCGACAAGACGTCGATCGATCAAGTCTTATCGCGCCGCCCAACACTTCGGCGCAATCGCGCTTGATGCATTTGGCGGGGAACAAATAGATTGGCGCGCTGAATATGATCGCTCGGTCGTTTCGCCGAAATGCACGTGGGTCGAGAGTGTGCGGATCGCATTTGCAGAACGCGATGGCTTCCCTCGCGAGCTGCAGGAATAATTGAGTGCAATAATGGTGTGCGAAGGGGAAAAGAGATTCGTTTGGCTTGACACAAAACGTACATTAGCGCTCGAACGTCCACCAGAGTATTAAAAATATCCACCTATATGAAATTCTTCGGGCACACTCCTATGTAACCCTTTTTCACTATAATAGTTTGCGCACACGCGACGCGTAATTTTCCAAGCGGACGTAATTCCGTTTGCTTCGTAAAGTTCAAACGAGCGCTCGCTTGCTCTTTCGTGCTTTTTTCGATGGAGAAGCCAAGCGAAACCAGCGACGAGTGCATCGCGCACCTCCTACGTTAACAATGTTCGAAGGTCGAGTTACCGAGTCGTTTGCTTTTAGGACGAGCTTGCGTGAGCGATGAAAATTCATTACTTAAAACGATGAGTTTTCAAGGTTGCTCCTGGTGCAAATGTAATTCAGAAAAACTTTCGCTTTTACAATCTAACACCAAAAGTGTTTTTAAAATAAAAGAGGTCCTTTGTTTCTCATTTGTAGCTGAGCTTATAATACTTTAGTAATTCACTTCGTCCAGTCGAATGATACTTACTTAAAAAGCTATTGAAAATAGTTTTAATTTTTTTTAATACAGAAAACGCCACAATATGAGAACTTAAAAGTGCTTTAAAAAATGCTGCCAAATATTTCATCTTTCTCAACTCCCTATAGAATCATCCCGATTACGATCGGAGGAGAATTTCAGTTTCATCGCCTCGCCCGTCAAATAAACTCACATCAAGCCGTATATATGCGTATTTGCATGTGGCGTACAAAAAAATATGCTTTCCAATGTGCCGGCCGGAGCGCCTATTTCTGCATTTGCCTGTTTACATCTACTCTGCGCTCAAGCAAGAACGCAGATCGAGAAAACTCTCTTCGAAGGATCTCGGAACATGTAGAAAAAAAAACAAAAGAAAGAAGTTTAATCAGCTCGAAGAAATTTCCTCTCTCTGGCATCGCGGCGCGGCGGTCGAATAATTGAATTGGGAATGGAGTTTCCGCGTCGCGTGTCTGCGTATATTTGTTTTCGGTCGAATATTCCTTTCGGCATGCGTTGCGCGTTTCGAAAAAAAGGAAAATAAAATTTGCTCGTGCACGCGCGAGAGAGGAATTTTTTTTGTTTTAACGAACAAAGTTGAAAAAAAGGAAAACCATCTAGATCGGAGCTTCAAAAGAAAAAAGAAAGTTTGTTGTTAACGTTCGGTTACAGGAATCGATTCGCAGGCTCGCAACTTTTTAGGAATTTCCTCTTCACTTGGCTGCATTCGAGCCACATATATGACGGAAAGAGTTTTACATGCCGAGATTGCAAATACAAAGTTGTGCTGCGCTCGGCAATGAACTAAAGTCTGGACAAGGATAAACGATCGCAGCTCCAATCTGATTTCCTGTTGACGAGAGCGCATAAATTTTGCCTCGTCGTTCGCGCGCAATTACAGAGCCGATTGGCAAATAAAAATGTATATCGGGCTGCATTAAAGCGAGACAATCGTCGTGTTCTCATTGTCTCTTCTGTCAGGTCGGCGTTACGAAATGGTTCGCCAAGCGACACAAAGGAAACCAATTATCGGTCCTCCCTCCCAGCAATTACCGATCAAAGTCCGAGAGAATACGCCCGGCAGGCGTCGGGTTCAGCGCTCTTTCTTGCGCGTCGCGGCGAGCTCTCCGCGCCGTCGGGCCCAGCCGAGCGGAACTGCGAGCGGGACGAGCGCGGCGCGGGCGAAAGCGCAGTCGGCCGACGGCAGAGTGACTAAAGAGAGGCGCGCTGTTCTGTTGCAGAGCCTGGAGGAGCGCGACAGGAAGCACTCGACGCAAAAGGAGCAGCTGTCGCGGGAGCAGAGGTTCCTGAGGCGCAGGCTCGAGCAGCTGACGGGCGGCCACCACGCGCACCACCACGGCGGCCACGGCCTGAGCATGAGCGCGCCCACGGGCAGTTGCCACGCGAGCCAGGTCGTGAGCGCCTCGACGGCGGCGCTGCTCTCCAAGAGGCGCAGCGTGTCCGAGTGCTCGGTCGGCACGGCCTCGTCCACCGGCAGCTCCAGGAACTCCGACAGGGGCACTGCGGGCAGTCCCTCCGTCTCGGAATCCGGTAAGTCTGGCAAGCTCCCGGCGCTGACTAGGCGCGGACCGATAAACGAGCGACCGCGCGGGAGCGCCCGGAGGGCCACTTGGCGAAAGTCAGCTCGCCGGCGCTGCGGGCAAACTGCTCCAGCAAGCCGCGCGCTCTTATCGTCACGCCGCCCGGCCATAACGGCAAACTTTGCGACGGCGCCCTCTCGCTCCTCCTCCGGGCTTATGATCCGGGCTGGCCGCGCACGTTTTCTCCTCGCTGCCTTCTTTGCGCCTCCAAATTGACCGGCTTGCTCGGCGGACAACGGGCTCTGACGAGCCGCGCTCCTCCCAGATAAACATCGGCCGGAGTCGCAGCGCAATATTTGGAAAGCTCGAAAGCTCGGAAGCTCGGTGCGCAGGGGCGGAAGGCGCGATCGATCGCGCGAGCGCCTCTATCTCTGCGCGTTAGTATTACACCCGTTCCGGTGCTAAGGCTAAATCGCTGCGGGAGCGGCGAGGGGGGCGCGTGACGCGGAGGAAGTCGATCGAGACTCAATCGAGTGAGATACCAATCTGGGCAGAAGCCGATGATGTCGCCTGCCTGCGTTCGAGGCGAAAATTCAAATTCCCCACGATTCCGCCTTATCCCCTGCCTATACAACCAGCCGCACCAGCCGACCCCCTTCGATATTCCGCTCTCCCTTTTCTGCGCCTTATCCTCCTCTGTCCTCGTCGCCGATGCTGCCTGCCTGCTTGCGTATTTTGTTTGTCCCGATCGCCCGTCGATTTGCATTTGTCGACGCGGCCGAGAGAGTTGATTGAAAGAAAAAGCGCCGAGAACGCGAGACGCCCGGCACGACCTCTATCACGCCACTCCGGCGTGCTCCTACTCCCGTTCAATTCTCGCGTGCGCGCGGCTCGCAGATCGATAAATAGCCGTCGTGGTCGCTCGGCTTTTATCGCATAATTACCAATCTAGGAAAGGATTGCCGTCGGCCCGCAAGGCTAAAGCTCGCGCCAACTGACTCGACGGTTTTTGCCGTAATTCCGCAGGCGTGACGCGCTAAAAACATCAGCGTTTTTCCTGGCGACCTCGCGCTCGCGCGGCAAAATGAAAAAAACCAACAGCAAAAAAATAAAAGACAAAACAAAAAGACAACTGCTCCCCGATAAAACGGCCAACGGATTACGTGTCCGGCAAAGTCGCAGTCTCTCTTCGTATCGCGCCGCGATCTCATTTCTTTTGACAATGGCCGCTGCGCGCACGCGATAAACTCGCGTGACGCTATAAAAGAAACAACAATGACGGTGCAAGGTAAACAATGGCTGCTTGGCTCTTTTATTTTTTTCATTCAAAGACAATGAGAAGATTCATTGAACGGGAGTAAACAAACGTCGTGGAATTTTCGAGGCTTGTAATTTCTGTTTGTACTACGATTAGGATGTATTCGCTGCGTTATTAGCACGCTCTATGCGCGCTCGTCGTACCTCCTGCTCGTTGCCAGCCTGCGCCTGGCGCAAATTCAAGTTCTCTAAGCAAACGATAGGAACAACGCGACGAATGCAGCCTATAATGCACTGATCACGCGTATTGTTAAATTGCAAGTACTTTGGGCATCAAGAGTTTTGAGTGAATCTCGAAAAATATCCGAAGTAGCTAAAAAGCCTTTTAATGTTTCGCTAAAGCGCATTCGGAAAGAGGAGAGCGGTATTGCATCGAAATCATTAATACTTCAGAGACCTTTGGTTCAATTTTTTTCGATCACACCCTGCCGGTCGCTATAATGAAAGCCCGGAAAAAAAAGAGAGCGATGACTCAAAGTGCACTCTGCGACCGTAACATTAAATAATAACACGCGGGAGGACAGCTGCGTCACGCAAGCCTTCGCAATTGCATTACGTGCAGCGACGCGTTTGCTTTTTCACGCGCGACGACGGCTATTTGAAAAGTTGTCGCCCGCGCTTTAATTTACTTCGCTCTCTTTGTCGATGGAAAGTTCATGATAATTTTGCAATTATACTGCGCTCGAGAGCATACGAAAAAAAGTGCCCGCGTCAGCAGTCTTATTTTTGGCCTCGAAAAGCGAAAAATTGTCGCAAACCGTACGAGCGTGAGTTGGCTTACGGGTCGTGAGCGTAAACGTCGCGTGCGATCCCACGGGAAATCGAATACGAATTAGAGCGCGTAATCGAGAGACAAGCGAGGGTGGCGTTGTTCGCGAAAGCCGAGAGAGACAGACAGCGACAGCAGAGGCGAGTTTATCGTTATGATAGGAGGGGGTAGAGCTCTACGATGTGGCACTTGGTCGTCATCGTTGTGCCTGCAAAACCCGCGAGTTCATTGTTATTATTTTGACAATTGAACACTCCAGACCTTCTTGTTAGCGTGTTAATCATAATGAACGCTCGCGCAAACTTTGCCACGACAAGCTTTATACCGTGGACACGCTCGGCCTCGCCTTGCTGGAGTTGGCTCTCGAACGAGCAAAATTATGATTTAATTGACAATCGCCCGCGGCGAGCTGCTTTATGCATCCTCGAAAATGCTATTCGGAGGGATAGATATCGGCTCGAAATTCCGCAAAGCAACGAATCCTTTCAGGCGATGTATATAGCCCAAAGCTCGCGCATGGCACACGTTGCACGCGCTCGATCGGCCAAACGAATCGCCGTAGGAGAGGCGGGAGAGAGACGGGGGGTACCAGCGAGTGCAAGCTCAATTCGGACCTGTACCTATTTGCTCGTCCACGGTTCATTTCTTTAATTGCATTCTGTCTTTGTTTCAATGAATAGTCGCTCGGCGAGATTTAAATTGGAGCGCGCACATAGAGAGAGAGATAGAGAGAATGAGGGGGGGGGGGGCGATAATGGAACATTAATTGAATTGATGGATGCTCGCGGTTATTGCAAAAAGAGCGGCGGGAAAATTGCAGCTGTTTGAATAAAACAAGAAAGGGGGCGAAATAAGCTAGGGAGCAGTGCCGAGGCAGTGTCCAGCATTTCCGGATGGACGCTCGTTCTAAGGCGGCAGCGGCGGCATTTCTGCCATTCCAGCCACACAGAGGGGTCTTTCTCTCACTGCATGCAATTGCGGCGCCGAACCCGACGAACTTGGAATGCCGGCAATCCTCGCCGAAAAGTGCGCGTTCCTCTCAACTGGAAATTACAATTGAATTGTTCGGCAACTAAACCAATGTGTGTGTGCGCGCGCGTACTCGCAATCGTCGGGTTGGATTATAAAGTCATTAGACGATTGGCTGGGTAGAATCGTCGGACCGCAGACTAGAGAGAGAGAGAGAGAGAGAGAGAGAGAGAGAGAGAGAGAGAGAGAGCTGAGCTTCCGGCACTGATTCCACTTCGTAATGAAGAGCCTTAGCCTTTGTTTCGCCCGGTTGCTGCGAGGATTGTCTCTACTATGCTCAGACAGCTGGCATTGATTTTCTATAGCTGAATTTTGCTGATATCGGACTAGCCAATGTTTTTTTATATTTGCGGCAGTTGATCAAGTTTCAGCAACGAAGACCTATTACATTATAAATGCTTGCGAAGCACAGTGCGGCAATCCGAAAAGGAAATGGTAAAAAATTCATACGATCCTCTGTAAAATAAGACGAGTAGACGTAAAGTACAATTGAACGTTATTAAATTTGCCAACACATCTCACAATGCATCTCACTCGGCAAAGTGCTCGTATGCCATCTCATCGATTCTTCGTCAAAATCAAAATAGCTCCGTTGCCAAAGTTTCCGGTAGTAAGAACCATCTTAGTCGGGCGCACGTCAAAAAACCAACAGTCAATTACTCGCGATCGTTTCGGAGCGAAGCGAAGAAAGAAAAGTAGGTGGTTGCTGCGGGAGAACATAGCCCGCGGGATAAAAGAACGTCTCGCATGTGTAGGCAGCGAACAAGAAGAAGTTTGACGTAGCGCCAAAGTTCGGATGATAAAGCCTGCCGCCCGCGGGAAAGTTTTCGTCGGTATAAAATAATTTGGCGTGCGTGCGCCGAGAGGTAATTCGAGGTTTATGCCCGAGGCTGTATATCTCGACGACGCGAGCCCACGGGAGGAGAGGGGAGGGGCGCGCTGGAGGCCAACTTTCGCTCGCGCTGTCAGTTCGTCTTAGATGCCGCCGCGCATGATTGCGTGCATTATGAAATTATTACCCGCGCAAAACGCAATCGCGCAGTCTCGCCGCTCGAACTTGATTCGGAAATATCTTGACACAACTCGCTGCTCCAACTTGCCGCCGCGTCGCGCGAGTCTGTTTTCCGCGCTTTCTTTTCCGTCGCTATTGTTGTACCAGCCGCGCCCTGATTCTTTTCTACAGCCCCCGCGGCGCCGTTGCCGTGCAATTAGTTTTCCGTGGAATTTCCTTCTCTCCGCCGACGCACTCGATACGTGCAAATGAAAAGTGTTGCACGGCGGGTCAGCGAGCAGGTGTTGCCTGATTCGGCAGCTTTCCAAAGTAGACGTCTTTAGGGTGCCTGAGAAAAAGGCATATGTAACGGCGTGCACGAGCAAGGCATTAGAATCCTTGGAGAATTTCCGATCAAGTCGTATTGGAGAGGAAGAGCGAGGAGGGCAGGGTATAAGCTCAGTCAGCCCTGCCAGCACTTAATTAAGTCGCTAACGAGGGCCCGACACGAGGACTCTATCTCCCTCTCTCTCTCCGGCTGGCTCGCTTGCGAGGAAAGGCGACCTGGCGACCTTATCAACGCGAAGCACTTACACGCCCGACCGAGTATCCGCCTCAGTGACAGACACACTCTCACGCGCGCCGCGGAGCTTTGAGTTGGGAGCTTCCTAATTGAGCTGCGAGCGGCTATCGCGCGTGCTAGAGCAAATCTCTTCTCTATGCAACAGCCTCAAAGTAACGTATCGACAATTCCTGGAAACGAGTCTAGCGATGGGATTAGAAAGCTTCTTTTATCGGCTCAGCAGTGTCGTGTGCCCGTAACAATACAACGGAAGAGAAAAGCGTGCACGAGACAAATTCGCTTAGTCACAGAGATACCAACTGATCATGTTAGAAGGGGCAGCGGCTATTTTAAGCGTGAATTTTCGGCATTTTGTCGTACCGATGGAAACCATTGAAAACACGCGCGCTCGCGATCGAAGCCTTAGCGAGACGAGCGGGTAGTTTGTCGTCTGTTTTTACCACGCCTTATCTTTTCGCTTACAACGTTAGGCTTCTGCGTCCGATTTATCCGTGCGACTTCGATCAAGGCTCGCGTTTAGGGCCCGTGCCAAGGGAGGAAAGAAGAGAAAAAATAAAATGCCAATTTGCTATGCTCGCCGGAAATTTGCATTTCGCAAGGCTGGCCGATTAAATCGTGGCGAAAAGTGGCGCACAACCCTTGCCAGCCGGGGCGAGATTTCTCGGGCACTCTCTTCTTCCTTAGCCGTGCTGATTAAGGAAACCCGGGAAGGGACTGCGAATTCCCGCAATATTGCGTCGACTCAGCGCTAAAACTCACTCTAGCGAAGTCGCAGTGCCAGAATAAAAATTAATTGAATATCGCGACGTGCGCGAAAAAGCTTCTCGTAAAAAAGGCAACGATCGCTTGGGCGCGCGTGCGCGGTTACCAGTCGGCTTTTGGCTCTTGAACGAGGACTGTATTTGTTTTACAAAGTCGCGTCTCGCTGGAGAGAGAGAAAGAGAGAGAGAGAGAGAGAGAATGAGTTGGCCATTACTTATGAATAATATGAGAGGGACTCCTACGCTTTTGTTCGGACTTTCCGCTTTGTCGGCGCTTTTTCGCTCTCTCAGCGCAAGTCGCTGAAAATACTGGCGTTCCGCATTGTTGCTGTCGTCAAGCTCTTTATTATTTCTCGGTTTCGATGAAAATTCGACCTACAAAACGACACATGGAGATTTACCGCGGCCGATTGCAATAACTCGTACGAAATGCATAAATCACTATATATATCCTCAAGAGACTCGTTAGCCCATTGATCACCGTAAAATATGCTCCAATTACTAAAAAGAAGGAAAGGCAAGAAAAGAAAAAGCGTCGATCGATAAGCTACTTCTCTGACTGGCAAACACAAAAAATAATTTCCCCCTGCCTCCTCTCCTTCGACGTTTCTGCTTCATCAATAATTTATGTTTTCCGGGGGTGCTAAGAAGAAAGTGTCTTCTTTCGGTCGGGGAAAATTGACGGGGAAACTCATTACAAATACAGTCCTTGCCTCTGACCAGGCTACGTTTCTTTTTGCTCTGCCAACGAAAGATTGCTGCCCGGCATCTCAAGTGCAGCAGCATAGAAATGTGCGCGAGTATAAGGGATCGTCGACGTCTCGGTATTATTTTCAATTTTCCCTCGGAAAAAGAGCCCTAATCCGGCAATACGTATTCCGTCCGGAAGAAGAAGAAAAAAAATCCCTCGCCGACTCTTGATTAGAACGCGCGTGGCTCCTCTTCGCTGCGAAGAGAGGAGGAAAAATAAGGAGAAGAGTGGCCGCACGTCCTCGTGATTGTATTAGCGCGAGTTTCAAGATCTTTCTTTCTCCTCTATCAATTTATTTTGTAACTACCGCATTTCCACTTTTTCGTCGAACGATGTTCTCTCGTAGCGAATTAATTGCTTGAAGTTTAATTAAAACCCCGTGTTCGGCGAAGAGAGTGGATAAAAAAAAGAAAAAAGAGAGCAAGAAAGAAGGAAGAAGCGGCGTTGTAGCACACGCGAATGAAACGAAAGGTATACACACGGAAAGAGCGCGAAAGGCTATAATTAAATTAACTCTCGAAGCTGCACGTTTCTCTCTCTTTCTCTCTCTCTCTCTCTCTCTCTCTCTCCACACACACGCTAGCAGTGGCAGCAACAATAAGCCGCTCGCTCTCTGCAAATTCCAGCCAACAACTCGGAGGCGCTCACTTCCGCGACGTGACTTCGTGCCTGCGAAGAATACCCAATTAAACTTCGCTGGCTGAAGTAGTGAAGCGGCCGCATACTCTTGTAGTTTTGCAAAAAATAGCGCTTCTGAAACCTACCGTGCCTCTGTGGACGCCGTCCTAGAGTGGATTCCACACATTCCTCTTTCGCACGGCCCGCAAAAAAATACCCCCGAGGCAAAAAAAACACTGTGACGACGAATGACGATGACAATGACGAGACGAGAGAAGATTCTTCAACGCCAAAATTTCACGCAAATTTTTTGCTTTGGTTTTCTTTTTTTTTTTTTTTCAAAGTTCGACTGAATTTGTTTTCAGCTTTCGTCAAAATGAAGTGTCATCGTCGAGCAATAGACTCTGACAGGCGTCGAAATAAATCGTTTGTCGCTGGGAATGTCAATTTGACTGTAGAAATTGAGCGAATCGCCATGAAATGCAATATTACAGTTTGAATTGAATTGAGTGCATTCGAAATAGAAGTTGTCAGGTCCGTTAAGGACATTCAATGGTTAACGTAAGCTGTCTTCAGTTGTCATAAATGAACTAATCAGAAGAAAGCGTTGGAAAATACGTGAACGCAAATGATCGTTAGGAATGAGAGGAGTGGACGAAAGCAAGTATATGCAAAAACTTGAAGAGTGGCGGCAAAGAGCCAGAGCGAAAGCTCGCGACGAGTGTAAAATTATCAAAAGGCAAAAGGGACAGACAAGTAGAGCGCCAAAGAGATGAACAATGCGAGAAGGAGCGATATTATCAAGATATACAAACTTAGCGGAAGCCACGACTGGAAGGAAAAAGCAGAGTAGAGACACGAGGCAAAAAGGCGACGAGGGAGTCTGGCCGAGCTACATCCCCGCAGGAATTAAGTTTTAAGGCGCCGCCAAGATTTATCGCCTCTTCCTTTATACTTCGTTACCTTGGCTCGCCCCCCAAAATATACGTATATTTCACGCTCTCTTTCTCTCTCTTCCAAGGAACCGCCGAATCCTTCCAAGCTAGTTTGATTGTTTTAAATCCGCTTGTTTTTGGTTTGCTGATTCGGTGGCTTTTAGCCCCAAAGTATACCTAAGACTTCTTTCTTCTTTCGTATTTCACCAGATGAAAGATATAGAGAAACTTCTGGCCGTCCAACAATTATTCCCTCTTCTGAAGATGCGTCTTCAGAGTAAGCTTGGAACATCTAGTCGTTAAATACCTCAGCCATGAAAGTTTTTATCCACATAGAAGGGGAAATATTAAGTTGACGAAATAGCTCGGACGCCCATTTATGTTGAACCGACTTCTCCGTCAGCAATAGTAAACATTTCCCTTGTTATATTTTTGCAAGAATTTCATCTTTTAGTAATGGGCAAGTCAGAGTGTGACTTGTATTTTGTTCAGAAAACGAGATATAACGATCGAGCGACAGACGAATATTCAAACTGGAAAACAGGTTTAGGGTAAAAAATGAGTGACTGTGACGTTTGATGCGGGCGCTCACAGATCCGAAATTCCCCGGACATTATATTTGAAGATGAAACCAGCATAGGGAAAGGGATGGGGGGAGAAATAGGCGCTTGAAACGTTATCAATTTTGTATTGCACAGAGAGAGAGACAATCGTCGAGCGAGAGCCATCGATAATTCAGTCGTGTATTGTCGGGGCAAACAGAGCGCTCAGAACTTCGGATCAGTTTAGATGAATAAATCAATGTGCAAATCTCAGGATTATCTCTTTTATTTTTTTTATATGTGTATTTATTTATTTATTATTTTTGGATTGTTTCTCGTGTTTGATGTAACGGAAAACGTGCCAGTGCGAATATGTAATCCTCTTTGGCGCGGTGAATGGATATAAACAAAGAATTAAGCACTTGTTGATTTAACGTTCAATTTATGAGATTAGATTAATATGTATACGCGAAAGAGAAATAGTGGAAATTATTGATATATATTTGTATGGCCGAACCTATTGAGCATATGCGCGCTTGACAATGGGGAAATGAATTATTGAGCCAAAAAGCATGGTCTATTTCGAATTTTATTGGATTTCACCGAATAAAAAGTAATTAAGATAATTAATTTCGATTCTTTTTGTTTTCTGTTTCAGGTGAGTACTTTATTTATAACTCAACACTACTACATTCAACTCTACGTAAGTAAAATTGTAATAATAATTTTTCAAAAGAAAAACGAAAAATTTCGCTTTCTATTCAATTTATGGTGTTAAGAATACACTTTAAAGAGTGTGACTTATAAAAAAAAGAAGATTGCCAACCTACATTGTCATAAGTAGACACGCATTAGTCAAGCCGCTACAGCGGTGGTTGCAAGGAAAGCGGGCGAGAATTTATCGCTTGTCCTCTGCTGCTTCTCTCTGCTAGATTTTTATCTCGTGAAATCTTTCGGGTAGTAGTGCTGCTGCGCGTGTGTATGTGCTTGGGCGTATGCGCAATCGAGTCGAGAGTGAAAGAAAGAAAGAGAGGGAAAGAGAGAGAGAGAAATGCCGCCAGACGATGACGACACAGCTGTCAAGCATCGAACGGCACGACAGGAATGCCGAATACGTGCTGATTTTCCCTCTCGGCTCTTTATTGATCTCCTTTTATGTACGTCAAAAGAATTCTTTTGACGGATTTTATTATATACGTGAAAATTACTAATAGAGCAACGTTATACGAGCGACATCGCTAAATTCACGAAATGAGGAATATATCTAAAATTGTATGGTGTTCCTGTATGGAGAAAAGGTAAACCTACGCCATACTATTCTATTTTTGTCTTTTCTTCAGTATACCTTGTCTAGCGCTATCTCACTTTCTTTTTTCCTCTCAATACCATACTATTTACGTTCTTATGTTTTCTTTTTTATGTATCTAACTGACTGTTCATTCGTACAAATTCATTCTTACTTTTTTCATGTCGCGTACGATAATATTTTTTTAACCTTGTTATATCACTGCCTTCGTGTCATGCATATAGTTTTCACTTATAGAAATTGTAATATTGAAAACGTGTATTTAATGTAAGATTTATCCTTACAACATATAAATAAATCTCACTGCTGTCAACAAAATATACATTCAGGTGTGTCAGAACTAGAGAAAAAAAGTTGGCAAAGGTGAGCCTTCCCGGTTAAAAAAAATGAAAGCTCTGGTGGAAAAGAAAGAACGGGAAAAGACACGAGAGAGTGAACGGAAGGGTAGGAAAAGCCATGGGCGTCGTATCGACGAACCATCGGGCCGAGAATAAGTAGTGGCAAGAGTGGAAAAGCAAGAGAGGACAAATAAACGAACGAACGCGTGGTTTGCGTCCCGCAGGGTTCGGATTTAACTCGTTTTCCCGAGTGTGTGTGCGCGAGCGGAAACTCGCCGCTGTTATAGCGACGTATTCGTTTGCGCCTGGCCTCCCGGGGATACGACGATGTGAGCTCGCCAACCGAGAGCAAGAGAGATGAAGGAAAACAACGAGAAAGATAAGTAACGAGGATGACGACGATGCGTTCAATGGAAATTTTACTTGCGCGCGCGCGCGCGCGCGTGTGTGTGTGTACTACTCTACTGACAATTTTTGCTCTCGACTGTCTGTCTATTTTATCTGTGGATGAGCCCCAGTGCATTCATGTGTGTACTTGACAGAGATTCGGCGTGTATATAATGTTAATTAAAAGTTCCTACTCGTCTCTCTTGCGGTTCGCGAATAAAATCCGACTTATTTCAACTGACAATAATTCAATTTTATTCAAATACCATATAACCATTGTGGAATTTAATTCTGACATGTCGAAATTAATACAGAATAACATTAAATTGACATTTCCCATGATTCACCTCGTCGATGCATTCGTTCGGTCGGTTCGATAATACGTGCACATATCGCTAATTAAGTAATTGCATTGTGCGCACGGGACATTATGAAATCGATACGGCTGAATAAATAAATGCAACGCGAGCGTGTTATCGTATAACGTTTATGAAAACCTGTAATTCGCATAAAATAAGCACGCGCACGTACGTCGAACAATCTAACTGACGAGCAGAGCATGAGCTCTTTGTCAGCGAGGGAGAGACATTCGAGTCACGGATACGATGATGGAAAACTGAAATAGCCAGAGTGAGAGGGGGAGGGGGCTCGAACAACGTAGCTTCGTTGCACGCCCAGCCAGTTGGAATTGCAACTGGCGGACGAGAAAATAGGAAATGGATATAGTATATACACTGTAGTGTATAGATCGTCTCGCTGTTCACGAGTGAGACTAATAAAGATGCTATTTGATGGCATCACGGCAGTAAAAGCCCAAAGCGATCAGTGTAAAATTTATACAGACGAAAGGGAAAAGAGCGTATGGATATGTGGCGTGAATTTGAGTGCGACAGGTGCAGCGCGTTCGTGCGCTAGTCTTCATTGAAAATAACGAGCGCGAGATTATGTTTTTTTTGGTTGCGCGAAGAAGGAAAAAGTAAGGAAGGCTGAGCGCGATTAAACGATATGGGAAGTTATACTGGTGGATTAGGTGGAAACGAGGCTTGCGGATTTAGTGCTAGTGCTAGGCGAGCGGGAGGAATAATGGGTGTTTTATAAGAGCTTCTTTCAATTAAAGGTGATAAAGAGCTTCCATAATCTTAGGTTCTTCAAGTGAGTATGTTTTCGCGATGGAAGTTATAGACGAAAAATATCAATGAAGGTAAGGAAGCGTCGAGGCGAGTTTATTGGAAAAAATTGGAGTAAAGTTGTCGAGAGATAGAACTTGGGAGCAATAACGCTTCCTGCGTGAGAGAAGAGCGGAGTACTCGAAATAACCCAGCGGCGTCTCGTTGAAAGGATGGGATTCGTGGAATAGAGATACGAGAATCGTTCGGACGCGATACCCTCGGTCTTCTCTCTCTGGAGCTGTTTGTCAATAGCAAGCTTCCCCGAATCATTCAGCGCTTCGACGGAGCGAGAGTAATTTGGCGGCGACAAGCGAATGAGCTTTGCAAACGAAATCAAAATTAACTGCTGGTCGCTTGATCAGCTATAGGGCAAAAAGCAAAGAATCGAGGGCTGTCGACGTCAGACGCGAATTGAAGCATTTCAGAGAGAATGCTAACTGAACTAAGTAGAATTCGTTCGCTCGCGGATGTCCGTTTCTTATTCCGAGGCGCTGACACCCTCTCCGAGCTCCGAGACAAATCCTATCTCTCTCGATCGCGACTATACCTTCGCTTCCAGACCAAATGGCCCCTGAGATCTTTCTTTTCTTACGATCACTACCTTTTCTTCTGCAAAGCGTCGCCTCGACGTGCGTTACAAACTGAATTCTCTCTCTCTCTCTCTCTCTCTCTCTCTCTTTCTCGGATATGCAAATCTACCGAGAAAAATGAAAAATATGTCGATGACAACGATTTTAATGCAGCTTCGCGTCGACGCTGCAAGCTTTTTACGCGCAACATACACATACGCAAACAGCTCGCAAGGTTCCGCTTTTGATTAAAATTCAAATGCACTTCGGGACGATAAATATTTATCCGCGTTGTACGCTTTCGCCTCGCCAGACTCTCTCTCTCTCTCTCTCCCTCTCTCTCTCTCCCTCTCTCCCTCTCTCTCTCTCCCTCTCTCTCTCCCTCTCTCTCTCTTACGGGATACGGAAAACCTATTGCATGCGATATACGTGAAGTATTGCAAATTGGAAAAGATATTTCCTGCTTGGTATAAACGACTTGGAGAAAAAAAGAATAATAAGGATGCAATTTGCGTCGCAAGCCAGAACTAATCTAATCCTTAAGCTACTCTCTTCGCGCCGAGCGGCGGCGCTAGGAATCAAAGCGCCGTTCGAACCTCAGCTTTGGCGCAAACTTTCGCGCAAGATCGGCTCTCTCGTAATTACACTGATCTAGCCGGAGCACGCGGATGACCCAGAAAGTTTCGGCCCTCGAGTTGCTTTGCACCCCCTGCGGGCGGGCGAGCTGCCCCAAGAAGCCTCAGCCTGTCCGCATAGATGCCATCTGGGTTAACTCGGTTGGCGCCTCATTTTTATGCCGAGAAAACGCCAAGTTTTTTTTCAATATAATTCGATTTGGCATCGAGCACTAGCGGCATCGCGACAGCGAGATACAGTGTGCGCGAGTGCGCAAGTGCGCAAGTGCGCGAGAGAGCAGGATATAGTCAGCGCTAAAGAATCCACTCACTGGACCATAAAGTGTTCCGGCGCTAAAGTTCCTTCCTGCCGTCGTGGCGGAACTCAATCGTCGAGTCTCAGAAGCCGTCGTCCTTCAATCTCTTTCTCCCTTTGAATTTCTAAGATGACGCCGTCGACCAGCAAGTGAACGCGCCCGCGGAATGGTATAATTGAAAAGTTGCCTTTCCGCCAAGGCTACTCTATAATCCCGCCCTACCCTTTTCTTGTTATCGCTATTGTTATGCTAATGCAGTTTTAACTCACTTTTCCACTTAGACGTACTCTCCTTCCAACGTTATTTTTTCAACCGACAGTTTTTCATCTTCTGCGATACAGCTTTCGATTTTACAAGCAAATTTATTTACTCACTTGGCAGTAGGGGATTTTGCGATAATCGACGTTTGTAGTGCGCTATCTTTTCAATCGGTTATATTTAGATGAAAGCATGGCTAATTACACGGGAAATTAGATGTGCAACTTCATTGAACTTACTGGCAGCATGCTGATCGCAGGCGGATATTACGCGAGCAAGATTGAACGTAGATTGCGAACGAGGCGTGAATTGTGCGGCTTGAAATTAAACTAAAAGCTAATGAGTATTATGTACCGAGATTGAAGAAAATTCGCAATGGGGTGTGTATATTTTGATCGCGCGTTTCAATTGGGATTTAATCAAGAAAATGCTAGTGTATACACAGGCTAGAGAGAGCGAGAGAGACAAAGGACGCTGTGGTTAATCGAGGGTATAAATGAAGCACAAGCCAAGCAAAGGAACCTCAGACGGGAGATTGGCCTTGAGAGGGGTTGAACGCGTGTAATATCGATTAGATCGTATATAGCTCAGGTATGAACCAAAAACAGACCATCAGTCGACGATGAAAATACTCTACGGAAATTCCTATTTTTTTCCCTTCGACAGAGACAAAGGATACTATGTTTTTGTCCAAGCGGACTTCCAATTAAGCGATCTTTCTATGTTTCATATATAGATACTCGACTTCTGCTAATTAGAGCGTGATCGCCTCGAAAAAAAAAGAACAGAAGGAACTTGTTCGCGCTAATGAATTTTCTGGGGTAAAAAGCTGCAACGAGGCGAGCTTAATCAGTGTCACTTCTAATTCTACCGTGTGTCGTCGATTTTTTCACCAGTGATCCGCGCCCGAGTCGTTAGCCTACTTTCATTTCTTTCTTTTGTGTCGATTGCTAAACAGTTGCTATTCCATCGATGTTTTAAAAAACTTTCCCTGTGAATATTTTACAACGAGGAGCAGAGAGACAGACAGACAGACAGACAGACAGAGAAAAGCTCTCATCGTTAAAAATGTAAGTGCGTGTGTGCGTATGTGTGTGTGTGTGTGAAAGAGAACTTAATGGCCGTCGTATTTCTCGAGGAGTGTAGAAGCGAAAGAAAAGTTTCGAGCGATCGCGCGCGCAGCAATTTGGAGCGTTGCGAGTGTGACTCATTAACTTGCTCGCGCTCTATAACTCTTTGTGCGTAGATTGTCTATTACGCGCGATTAACTCGCTGCGCGAGAAATTGGCGCGAGAGACGAGCTTTACGAGTCGCGAATGCTTTTTTGCTCGTTTCGCAGATTTTTATTCCCGAGATATTATCGATGAAGTTGTTTACTCTCCGGTTCAGGAATTTACATTGATTTGTTTGGCTGATTGAAAAAGTTTTTCCATTTCGCACCCGCCAACTTTCGTTTGGCTTTTCGTTACGCCTGTAACGTCGGAGCTTTTTATTTTTTTGATTCCAGGATGTACTATAAAAGAAATCTATAACCATGCTTTTAATTATTCACACTTCATTGAACTAGGTTATGAAAGTCTTACAACTAGTTCAATGCACACAGAGTCATTACAGAGAATCAAAAAACCACTTGATCTGCAAAGTAATGGCCCATAAAAAAAAAATATTATCATATCTCATAACGGTACTTGTCTTTGATGGATTTTTACGCGTGTAAAGTAATTTCATAGTCGTAATAATCTTTATGCAAAGGAAGAGCAGTATATGTAGTCGTCGCAAAATATCAGCGTTAAAAGCGATAGCAACATCACGGTTATTTTCTTTCACTAATTAAAAGCAGCAGGAGAGAGAGAGAGAGAGAGAGAGAGAGAGAGAGAGAGAGAGAGAGAGAGAGAGAGAGAGAGAGAGAGAGAGAGAGAGAGAGAGAAGAATCAAGCTCCGATTAAACCGTAGAGTACATGATTAGAAGGATTGCCTCGATAAAGTCGTGCGGTACGCGCTGTGGCATGAGCAACATTAACGCAGACTACTGAGTTGTTCTTACTACTGCTGCTTTAGATTTTAGAACAGGAGACTTGTAAGGAGAGATTGTAGAATGTCATTGTTGACGCTTAATTAAAATTTCGTGAAAGTCGAAATTAGCCGAAGTGCAAATCAGAGCGAAGAACAAATTTTCGATGCGTTTATACGGGGTAGCCTAGCCCAGCTCACATATGAAAAGACTTTATCCGTTAGCGAGAGCGCAAGCTATTAAAGTATAACGGCTCGTAGTAAGCCATTGAAAGTTATTGCTAATTAGCCATGAAACGCATGACGCTTAAACTTTTGCCTGGTAATCAAAAGCAGCTTCCGAAAGTTTCATGGTTGCTGCAACATGCTCTGTTAGTCTTTGAGAGATATAATGTGATACGACTTTATTTAATCATTGGAGTATGACACTGTGTGGTTGTAAGAGTGATACAACGTAATGCAAAGTGGCGTAACAGAATAAGACAAGACGAATGCGTAGAGAGAGGAACAGGGAGAGAAAGAAGACACGGGGAATTAGGAAACGCGCTTCGGCTACTCTCACTCGAAATATATAGGAACAATTAGTGGCTCTGGCCGTTTACTTAACTGCGGTGCCTTCTCGCCTAGACCTCTACAAAGGAGAAACTAACTCGAAATGCCTACGTTTTCGGACTTTGGAGAGGTTTTCGAGTGTAGAGAGAGAGAGAGAGAGCCTATAGTACTGCAGGTTACTGGTTAAGCGTTTGTATCTCCACTATGCCGCTTTAGTTTCTGAATGGACTGCAATTGTTGCGGTTTAGAGTTAAGTAAGCTTCGTGCTGCTACTGCGTAATTGCTTGTACCTACTCCCTCGCTCTTTGCTATTACCATGTGTGCCGTGCCTATTTTTGTATTATCGAGGCAATTCCAGACCAACGGATTTTTGAAAAGGCCGTCAATGTTTTTTCGGTTTGTCGCGCGAAAAACAGCGCGACGAGAAGAAATAAAGTCGAATTTCGGGACCGGGAGCGAACAAAAACAAGGGCGGAAAAGCACACGGTGCACGCAAAACGACGAAGAAAAGCAAAGCAAAAGAATCCACAGCAGCGTCCTTTCGCAGCGAGCACTTTTAATCACTTTGTTCTCTCCTGTAATGTTTTTTTGGCGCGCATGGGCATAACAATGCGGCGGCGGCGTTCACGAAATTACAAAAAACAACGCCCTTCTATTCGCGAGGAAAAACAATCAAGGCTTCTACATAGCCGCTACAACGTCAGATGTGCACACGATCGATTGTCGGACTGACTCTCTCGTCTGTTGTTATTTTTTGGCAGACATACTATTACTGCGTTGCAGGAAAATTTGCAATTTTGGTTTGGTGAAATTTCGCCCAAGTAGTCAACTGGTTCAGCGGTTTTATTTCTGTAATAAGATAACGTGCTGTAAAAGTCATTTTCTTTAATTCATCCAAAAAGTCTAGCCATTAAACTTAGAGAGGGAATGTACATTTCTTCGAGTACACTTTGCGAAATTCTTGACGTTAATCTCCGCGAGCTTTCGAAGTTCTACGGTAATGGTTTTCACGCTCCGGCGCGCTGACTCGCTTGGTACATCCCACTTCTCTGCCACCAGCATCATCGATAATATTCCTAGTTATTTCGACTCTGCGCTTGCACAGAGCAACACTTAGTTCCATTTGATCTCGTACGCGAGAAAAAGAAGTATGAGGATCTGGTGAAAAGCACAGCTGGTGAAATTATATGCGGAACGCGTCTTCATCTCCCCGATGGCCGGTATTGACTCGCGACTTCTTTGCTGCTACTGGCGTTTCTCGATTTCGAAAGAAGTAGCGAGGTCACGTATAAGGTATATGCGCGCGTATCCGCAAGATTCGCGCGTTCTCCCGCGGGAGCTTTACGGGGAGAGAAAGTATTTGCTCTGGATATCGAATACGCGCGCGAGCAATAGATGGTTGAGAGAGAGAGAGAGAGAGAGAGAGAGAGAGAGAGAGAGAGAGAGAGAAATGGATACGCGCGAGAGAGACTTCTTTATACTAGCTTTTTTCGTTCGCGTAACTCGAATGAGCTTTGGGCGTTCCAAAAGGGGATTTGTAAATAAATTTGTCTCGCTCCGACTGCATACGGTTGAGAGCCTAGCGACCCTTTGTCGCGCGATAGCTTGCAACACTGATAAAGCATTTTTTTATTCCGCCATTTTGTTTGTTATGATCCCGCGCGTCTTTGCCGAGTTGACTCGATTGCTTCCTGCTGGACCATTGTTCATCTTATAAGTGAAAAAGTTTAACACCAGTGTAACTAAATTATACATACAATTAATCGTTCGTATTTTACTTTATTTTCGCACTTGGCTAACTTGCATTCCGGATTTTTTTTACTTTCCCATTTTTCTCGATCAATTCGCTGACTTATTTATTCGCTCTGCCCTCTGCAATGCCTGCTGTCTTTATTCTATATGTACATTTGTGTATATATAATTTGCCGCGCAATTTGTGTAACCACATGTATCGATCGGTAATTTACATGTCTGAAAAGCTCGCGTTTATAAAGACACCAGCGATATATCTTTCTTTGGTTTCTTTTTCACTTCTATTTCAAAGTTGAGAACAATCGCAATCAGGAACAAGTAACGAAAAGCAGCGTTCGTCGTCGTCGTCGTCGTCGTCGTCGTCGTCGTCGTCGTCAGGGACAATTCATCCTTTCAGGATAAAGAGAAAGTAAGCAAGCGGAGGCGAGAGCCATTAAAAATGTGTCGGCAACATCGACGTTCTCGCAGCGCCAACAATTTCTCTTGCTCAGCGCGTCTACTTCCTCTTTATTATCCCGGCAGCGGCTCCCTCATCTTTTTAATCCGAGTGTCTCTCTCGTACTCGGCCCCTTTCATTTGCGCAACACCTCGTGCAAGAAAGCAGAACGTATGTTTCCAGCTGTCCGTTCCACGTGTTGGCCGTCCATTCTCGTTTTTGCTCGCTACACGCACACACTGACCGCGTGGAGGGGGCTGATTCCGAACATTCGACTGCTATTTTACTTTGTCCGTGCGAGGCTTGCCTTGTAGTTCTTTCATTCGTTTTTTATGGTTCGCCGATGCTTCTTCTTCCCTCTTCTGCGCTTTTTCTTGCGCTGAGAGTGTCTTTAAGGGGTTGTTATATTCGATTCACGTGAAGCTGGTATCATCAGCCTTTTCTCCATCTGGACTAACGAGCAGGGCATAAATCAAGCATCAAAGCGCGAGGAGACGCTTTCATATTCAGAAATGGCTTTAAACTTTTACACTGGTTCAACCGATACAAAAAACAATAGTCGACGAGTTACAGCATGATAAATCCGCAGCGGGGCTGCACAGGCAGGAGGCGTTTACTCGTCTCGCCATAAAATTTGCATTGCCATCGATACTCTGCCGAGGCTTCCTCTCTCTCTCTCTCTACGAGACATGTTAATTCGCGCCTTTACAAGCTTACATAAAGACGCACGGACGCCCGGCCGTGTGTCAGCTCAGCCTAGTCGTGTATGAGAACGAAATGCATAAAATATCAGAGCAAAGGTTTTTACGTCGACCTTTCTCCCGATTCTGATCGATAACACGGAGAAATTTGATATTCTAATGGCACTCGTCAGGTGGGAGACAATATCTGGCGAGAAATTGTCCGCCTATCGCGTATAACGCGTATAATTGGCAGGCGGCTTTCCGGAGCTGCACGTGTGCAGCCGTGAAGCACTCCGGCAGGCTTGGCTCAGTGAAAATTGGTTCGGTTTCTGTCAAAGAGAGTGGCAGCGCTCGGTAAACATAATGTGTAGGCGTTTTGCGCGTTGGCAAAGGGCTAATGATTCAACGCGCGAACATTAGCGTCGTTGCACCGAGATTATTACGCGCGGAACGGCGGTGACGAGCGCGCGTGGCTTTTGGCTACGACTGGTTTAGCATCGGGGGGCAGTGGCTAGCGCCGCTGCGGTCTACCCTGTGCATTAGTAGCGCTTGATTAATTTCCTCTCTTTGACGATTAGCCGCTGCACGACTTGCCCTTGCAGTCGAACCTACTGCGCGCGGACTTCAATTCGATTTCAATGTTTCGTCGTTGCGCAATTTGCGCCGTTATATAGCAGATTTGAGAAGCCTTTGATCGCGATCTATACACTGAACGACCTGCATTCAGCTTTCGCTAATTGGACGTCTGTATCCGCGACGACGAATGGCCTTTGATGTACATTACGGACTGTGTCGTCGCATCGCAAAGAAAACCGAACTAATGGCTGGCGATGCTTCGGTTATTTGGCGTTGCCGATATCCTTTTTCTCTCCTTTTTAGCGATCGTCGTTTATTCAAGCGCGGTCTAATGCCTTTTTTTCGTCTAGACGTTCGCGCCTGAAATATATACGATACCGTGAAGTACAATGCAATTCTCGCGAATCGAAAAGAATCGCGCGACAAACAAACAACCCACCCTTATCTTTCTCGTTCGCTAAAATCAGCTCTACACGCATATCCTGTGGTATTGCATTTCATGAGCCTGAAATGCGAAGCGACCTTGTACGCGTGCGCGCTGTTTTTTCTTTTTTGGGGGGTGGGGGGGGGGGGGGATTAGCCTCGTGCGCGAAATTCAAGAAGGCCCTTGTGAGCTGCAACGCAACGCGGCGCCTACTCGAAAAATCTCCCGAGGGTTCCCCAACACCCCAGCCTTCCTGTCTGTCGTTCTCTTTTTTATTTCTTTTTTTTTTTACATTGCGATTGCTACTGGCGCTTTATTTTTAAGGTGATAATTGGAAGCTTTTTCATGTAATCATTATGATTCGTTCATTTTTTTCAAATTTCAAATTTATTTCCTAATTGTACCATTAATCATTACTTTCTTCTCTGTTACAGGTAAGTATCACATTTGTAATACCATTTTGGAATCTTCCGAAACGACAGCACGTAAGTTACCAATTATTGCAAACTTGTCATTCACGCTCGAAATATGCAAGAAACTGCAAAATCTTCACAAGGCAAAGCGCAAGATCCTCGGAATGTATCGTATTTTTTTTCCATTTATTCGCCTAAAAAGAAGAGGTTGTTATATCTTCCACTCTTATTCACGTGTGTCCGCACATAATTTCCCCAACATTACACATGAGCCAAGCTTTCTCAACAACGCCGATCAATTATACCATCTCTCTCTCGTTTTTACGCGTCTGGGTTTCGGGGCTTCCGAAGTGGCGTTCGTCTAGCACACATACACGCACGCACACACAGAGTAAGAGTAGGGGTTACGTGCAATGCAGACGCCTCGACAGCAGCTAGCGCGCCGAAAATCTGTTCGACCCCTCGTTTGCACGGACGCCTGGAGTGCCGCACAGCAAGCAAGCGACGCGATGAACGCCTAGCGGGTTTCTCTCTTTCTCTCTCTTTTAGTACACGCTCGAGCAAGCGAGTAAATTTTACTTCGTCTTCTCGTTTCTTTTTGAGGGAGGCAAGGGGGTCACGACTGTTTGTCGACTGTGGCTAAGCTGCTGCTGGTGGTCGACGATCGATATCCAAAAACGAGCTCGCCTATGCGTCTTTCTACTCGCCCGAAATCAGTTTGATCCGTCATTATATGTTGATCGTTGACGTGACAAAGTCTACGTGAAAAGCATCTAAAATTTACACGAGAGATTTTCTTGATCCATAAAATTCCATATCAGAGAATAATTGACAAAGCTTCGCGAACCCTTATCAAGAGCGTGTAAAACCCTTGGCTTTTCTCGAGGATCAAAGAAGAAGGGAGGCCATCTCTCAAGCTTCTCTCTTCACCACCAACACGCCAAAAACGCTGCTGTTTGAAATCCTCGTATAATCGCACGTCCAGCTCTCGCGCCGGAGAAAGGGCGACGGTCCGTGAACATACGCACAGACTGATTAATCACTTTTTTTGCAGGGCACGCTCATCGATTAATTAATTAAAGCACGCTCTTTCGGACCTTTCGATATAAAATATACGAGAGCCAACTTTATGGAGTACTCGAGTGTGCGATAACGAGAGTTTCATTAGTTTCGTTTTTAGATAGAGGTATGAGATGATGTTGAGTATGGCGTGGCATAAATTCATTGCGATGGTATGTGGTTACGTTGGCCGATGTAAATGTGTTTCAAAGCCCGAATGAAGAACAATTGAATGCATCGGCTATGTTGTACAATAGATCGAATGTATTTGATGGATTTGAATACGTCGAATGCACGCGGATATTTTCTAAACTTGGAGCGTAGCAATTCAGTAGTGGATATTTAGTTGAGTGCGGTAATTGCTTTTAGTAATGACGTCCATATTGCATGATTAAATCCAATTATTCCGACAGAAAATCCGATAACAAATGCGTTGCGACATTAAAAATTCTCGCAGCTTAAAATTACCTCCCCCCACACAAAAAAATTATGTTTTGCATAAAGTAGCACTATACTTTGCAAGAAGGAAAAACGCGAGAAAGAGAGAGCGAAATACTTGGTCGGAGCGGAAAACAGAGAGGGCAAAATAAAAAAGCGAAAGCGTGCGAAGAGCTTTAAAAAAATGAACATAGGAAGCCAAGTTCTCTCCGCGGGGGCAAAAGAGGAAGACGAAGTGCGCAAAAGAAGTCGAGATTTATCGAGAGCGCGGCCGCGAATAAGTTATATCGCGGTGGTAGTGGCGGCAGCGGCCCATAAAAGTCGGGAAAAGAAAATCGGTGTGTGTGCTGCTCACCTATGCGCGCTTTTCCACCGAGGAAAGGAGGAGCAAAACTTGTCGACGGCCTCGTTTTACCATAATGGCTAGCAGCTATCGGCCTGGTAAAAACGTCCTGGCTAGCAGCAGTACGAAAATGCAAAGCAGCAGGTGTGGAAAGAAAAATTATGCCTCGCTCTCCTACAGTTCTACTACTTTTTCTTTTTCAGACTCGTCCTTCTTTTCCTTTTTTTTTACTTGCTGAATGTAAATGTTCTATACGCTATCTTGCAGTCATGCTAATTTTTCTCATTCTGTGTGACTCTAGATTACTTTACGATTCGTTGAAAGGTTAAAGTATAGCAATACTTCCTGTTTCAAACAATAATTCAAATCCTAACGATGTATCATTTAATGTTATCTTTGAAAACGTTGCAGTTGTTCTCCTCCTATTGATTTGTAAATAGTCGTTGTTTAAAAGTCAATTGAACATGCAAAAAAACACCGGCCGATCATGCCGAAGCCGTGTTGCTCTTACAGCATTGTTGTTGAAATATTTAAATTTTATTTTTCTAGTGCATAAAAATATACACCTTGCGAATATAAACATTCATATATGATGGAAAAAGGTAAAAAAGAAAACAATGCAGTATAACGGTCTAGGAATTCTCATAAATAAAGCTTTATTTTTCTACTATCTAGTTTATGTGAATTTTACCGCATTTTTCCGCATCGCTTTACTTGACGTTGCTACCGCCACCCCCGCCCGATAAAAATCTGAGGCGCGCAGGTGCCTCTGTCCCTCCTCAGACTATTACTTTCTCTCTCGTTCTCTAGCAAAGTCACGATTTTTCTCGTTAACGATAAATTTCTTGTCGTCAGCACGCGGCTAGCTTCACCGTAAAAGTTACTTTTTATGCGACCACCGCTCTCACGCGGTGCCCGATTTATTAGTATCGCGAGAGAGCCTCTCGAGTTCCTCTCTTTCTCTTGGATTTACAAGAAAGTTGTTAGTATAAATTATGACTAAGCCTACCTAAAGTTCTCTCGATGGACTCTGCTGTGGAAAATTAATGAAATACTACGCTCAAATTGTATACCAACGAATATCAGTTTTTATTCATTAAGTTAATGTAAATAATTCTTGAAATAATTGTTTCTAATAGTAAAGAAAAGTAGATAGTAAAATACCGAAAATCCAAGAATAACTTTCTTAAAAGGCATATTCCACCGCTGTCACCACTTTTCGCTTTCGCGCGCGCACACAAAAG
The DNA here is from genome assembly GCF_024137745.1 of Phymastichus coffea. Lineage (NCBI taxonomy): Eukaryota > Metazoa > Arthropoda > Insecta > Hymenoptera > Eulophidae > Phymastichus > Phymastichus coffea. Next base: position 240,354 of record NW_026707000.1, on the reverse strand, counting down.
AACTTATCAGCCATAGTCTATTCTTGCAGCATATAAAATCACTAATATAAAGCTCATTGTTGCCACATAAAGGAAGAAGCCTCGACACGGCAAACCACTTTTATGTCAGTCATCCTTTTGTGCTGTTACTCTTGCTTTGGCTTCTTTTAATTTCCCTCTTCACATACGAAAGCAGCAGCAGCGTCTTGCGTATTATCAGGTGCTGGTGCTATTTTTACGGCACCGTACATTAAACGTCGTTGCCTACGTCAACATACTCATCGTTTGCCTTGCTCAGAGACGAGACGCGCTGTTTCAAGAGGAAAAGCTATTCATTTTCGTTAAACCTATCACTACTCGCAAGTCTTTCGCTGTCTCCAGAGTAAACGAGAAATTGATCGATTTGTTGTTTTTCACCATCAAGTAATTTTGTAGTAATAACTTGCAAAAGCTGTTTACCGTCAAATTTATGATAGTTCTGTTTTATAATAAGTAGACAACGAAATTACAAATTATCTTCTTATTTTAAATTATGATAAACATTCAATTAAACATCTATTTGATCAATGTCAGCTATTCTGACCAGTCAAGACAGTAACTAAATTAGAGGCTCAATTGTCAATTATGGTTAGTGAAAAAATTAAATAGAAAAGCTTTATAAAAGTAGGTGCAATCTGTGTTACATCAAAATGAATTGCTTTATAATTAGGTCACACACTGTCATCGTCACGCAACTTTTATCGAGGCTTAAAAAGTAGTTTCAATCTGTCAACACTTCAAAATTCATTGTTATCAATCACTTTGCTAAAACTCAAAAATAACCATCAGCCGATTGATTTCGTGGATTGTACGAATGTCAAGGCACTCAATCCGGAAAATCATTTTTGACGTGAATATAGAAACGCAACACTCGAGTTATCGTTTGCTGAAGCTGGTGCTACGGAAAAATCGTGCTTTTAATTAAAGTACAGTCTTTAATGAAATGAAAAAAATTGAGGTGTTTCTACTGCAGGCTACTTCTGTCTGAGAATTTTAATAATTTTGAAGTATGGCTTGAACCAGGTATATTGTCTTTTGAAACTAGAAACTGTACAACTGCATGGAAGTGCTTTATTAAAATGGCCAAGCTTTCCGTTTAAGAATAAAGTAATTAAAATAGCTAAATTCCATGTGGACTATAGAACCTCCTTCTCCACGTAATAAGTTATGTGAACTTGGGACGAACGTGATTTGCGTGACTAGATTGTCCTTCCGCTAGCTATTTCAATTAAAATTTTACTTTCATGTAAAGCTCATGCCGCAATTTAATCTAACCTGTACAGCTGAGCTTTTTATCTTCAAAAGTCACAGAAAACATTAAAAGGAAAATAATTAATTCATCGCGGCAGAACTAATATGTTTATACGCGTTAAAGCTTCAAACGGAGCTTTTAATATATCCTCGGTTATCGCGTATACGTATTTGATGAAAAAGTCTTTGAATGGTCGTTGCGAGTACTTTATTTTTTGCGAGCGCGTCTTTCATAGTGAGTCGCCTCGCTTTCACGTGAATAGGCGTACAATCCTTTTGAAATATTTCTTTGCTCGTGCAAGCGCGCCTTTGACATATTTTTTATTAATTAATCCCGCCACCAACGAAAAAAGAAGTTGTTTTGTAGAGCACATATTAAAAAGCATCGAAAAAGAGGAGAGAAGTGGTTTTTCTCGCAAGAGACATTCAGATAATTCAGCACCAGTGGTTCTCTCGGGCAAAATAACCGTAAATCTCGCGGGTAGGAATCGATAACGCAATTAAGGAGTGAGGCGTATTCTCGTCCAATCAATCCGTCTTGGAGCATTCAATTGCCGATCAGGAAAGCAGCGTCGCGATAAATTAATCCGCATCGACGTTTTTCGGGCGGCGCGCCGGTAATGTAAATTGCATTTAAACGGAGGTAAGCTCTTGCTCCGACATAAATCTCATTTTTATCGCCTTTCTCTCCCAAAGTAATTCCCACCGAGTCTAATTCAAGAGTTACATCGATGCGCCGGCAAGTAATAAAAACCTTTTGTACACACTTTCCCCTGCCAGTAAACATTCTTGCGCTTCGGCGGGACGCTGTTGCGCTCGCGCTAAGTATTTAAGTAGTATTTAGAGAAATAAGTCTTTGCCGCTGCTGCATTCCGAGAACTCACGGGAGCACGAGTAGCGATGCCTCCGCAAGTCCACGTGAATTTCATCGAATCGCTTCTTCCAACTCGAGTCGAGAATATCGTTCCGTCACTCTCGGCTCGAATCGAAACTCTGATTGTTTGCGTGCTTGTCACCACTGCGCGACATCTCTGGCTCGTCTGCTTTCGAATAACGAATTCCCGTATTGGCCTTGAGAGCGAGTCTGCAGTTCGAGATCGTGCATCTCTATGGGTGGCTTCGTTACGCCGATTTATCGTTTAATAAAAGGTGATACATTGCACCGATCGACATTTCATATCTCCGGCCCATGCGCGCGCGTTGTTTGCCTTCTTGCGCTATGAACTTTCGCAGTTGAAAAAATAAAGCCTCAAAAATAGATTTTTTTCCCGTGTAAATACACACTTATTACACATACGTGTAGAGAGGAAGAAATCACGTTAATACCTTCATCATTTATCTATTTCCCTGCTACCTCTACGCCACTCGTTATTTACATCTGATAAGTTATGTATTAAGTATGTATTTTTTTCGGCGTCATATCCGATAGCCCTCGTTTTTCTTTGACGTCTATCTCTGCGTGTTGTTTTCTTTTCACTGACGTTCATTGACTGCTTTTGGCTGCCACCGTTGTATTATCTTTGCAGGGTTGCTGTTTGTTTCTTTTTTTGCTCGCAAGAGCGACTACAAAACTGAAATCAATCGATTATCTGTTTCTTTTTCTTTTCTTCTTCGATTTCACGGAAAATAATATACTATTAACCCAGGGAGGGAACGTATCGGCAAGTTCCTAGCACGCGTTTGACATTTCCCCTGCCTTACTCGATGTACTATTTGTTTTTGCCTAGCGTGCGTAAAATGCATGTTGCGAAATCCGACAGCCGAGAGTAGAGCGCGCACCTTACGCGCCCTGGGCGAAAAGTGCACTAATTGAACGAGCTTTGGGTAAATACTTGTCGACTGCGAGAGAAAAATCTATATTTTTCATAGCACGCTTTTTCTTTATTGAATATCGAACTCCGATGTTACAGTATCACTCTCGACTGACGCGCAACTGCATCGTTCCGTTAATTCGCAGTGGGAGAGAAAAAATGGTTCAAAGCGCAAATTTTTTTCGTCAACGAAGAACGCGATATTGCATTATTTCGTATTCGAGTCTGACGGAATAGCGTTCGATTTGCACATCGCATTGTCGGATAATGAAGCTCGCGCCAATTACTGAAAAACCATTTCGAGGTGTACGAGAGCTCGCTGTTAATTATTTCAAGAACATCCACCCTCAGAAAAATTGCTCAACGGTTCGCGAATTCGTGCATACGATATTTCGCAATAAAGTTCATCGCCTCTCCTCGCCTACCACCTTCGGAATGACTTGCTCTCCGTCCTACTTTTCCGGTTCGTTGGCCAGGAATCGCGCGCGTGATGTTTTCCGCGTCGAAGTCTCGCGAAAGAGCGAGAGGGAGACAGAGAGAGGTAGACAAATGATACCGTTAACTTTCGTGTTTTCATCGCAAGCTCGCGGAAATATGAAAAATAGGAGGACTGGTGATTTATCCGGCGTTACCGGCACCAGCAGCAGCAGCAGCAGCTGTTGCGGCGTACTGAAAAGTAATGCCATCTCGTCGTGAGAGAGCTTTGCTGCTAATGTCGAGATAGATGGTGATTCTTCACTGCGATGTCTTTTGATTCTACTTTAAAGTATTCTTTAAAGTGTCCAGGTCTCGTGAATTGTGTCGGAGTACTTGTATTCGCAGCCTCTATGCTAAAATAATTATCCTTTTGTTAAGCTCCATGACTTTTAATTACGGCATTAATTAAAGCAGTATAGGAAGACGTAAAAGAAGTAAGAGAAACGGTTTCGTTATCATCCTCAACAACGTAATGTCGCAGGGAAAAGTTGAAAAAAGACATTCTCTCTATCTCTCTCTCTCCCTCTCTCTCTCTCTCTCTCTCTCTCTCGCTTTTTTTCATCTCCAACAAAGAGCTGGTATACGCTCGAAAACTCGTAAAAGTCGATGGCCGAGGCCAGAGCTCGCGTGAGAAAAAGTCTGAAAAGAGAGAAGCGACTCTTTATGGCAGAGGCAGAGAGTCGCGACGAGAGAGTGTCAGGGGCTCTGCATTATAAAACGCACGTTTGAGTTGTCAAAGACTTACCTACTCCTCTCCTTGTAACGAGTGTAGCCCATTCGCCTCTTTGTTTCGAAATTTCCTTGCGCGCCGGAGAATGTCGCCCACAGCATAGTTAGACGCGTCGGTTGCATGCGCTCTACGCGCGTACCCCGTACAAACAAGCTTCGAGTCGTAGTCGTCGTCGTCGTCGTCGTCGTCGTCTGTTCGTGGCATAAGACTAGAGAGACAGCATTTCGAGTATCCGAGTGTTTCTTTCTCTTTCTCTCTCTCTTTTTTTTATCTTTTCACTAGTCTCCATGGGTGGAAATTGAAATACTGGATCGCGAATTTTGGACTTTTCTATATAATTACAATTTTTCAAAGTGTCGGCTTCATTTTTGCCGCAGCATAATCAAATAGAGGTAACAAATGAAAACGTATCCTCTGTTTTACTCAGTTTTTCAGACAGATATTTTTCTACGGGAGAAAATTGTTGAGTTCCATGATTTTCTTTGTTCTGAAATTTTGAAATGAAATGCGCAAAAAAATGGAAATGAATTTCTGCCTGTATCAAATTTTTCAATCTACGCCGCGTACGCGTCGGACAAAAGGCTGATATTTCTACTGACACGTACATTTCACGTAAAAAACTATCGTTATTCTCAATCAAAGCTTCTTAACATAGAACAATAAAGCAATCAAGTATAATAACCGCTTTCGAGAGAAACTTAACTGCGTCAAGAGAGGAAACTTGACTCGCGCAACCCTTACGCTATGGAGAGAAACTATACATGCGGCGTGCGCTCGCTCGCGCGTACGACCACACGTCTTGGTCTTTGTCTACACTTGAGTTTAATTACTCGACCTTAGCTCTCTATTAAATTCCGTGCTATTTAATATAATTTCGGCTCAACTGCTGCGCCACACTGCACTAAACTAGCACGCAACGGCATGTTTGCCCCTTTGTGCCAAATAGCAAACAATGCCAGCTCGCAGCATTCGTTTTATTTGTTTGCGAAAATCGTAGCTCTGCATTGTGGCACACAGCATCGGATAATGAACAAACAATTCATTGCTGAAATGGTTCTCCCGTCGTTACGTCGCATGCAGAAAAGAATTCGACTTTTCTCGGAGGGAGTAAAAGAAGCGAAAATGTAATAGCGATGGAATAGAACGGCGACATGTGTATGTAATGAAGAGTTACATTTTGAAGAGAGAAAGAGACAGCGACAGGCCAGTAGCAGCATTCGAAAGGATGACACCAGGTTCCTTTGATGTACACGCTTTTTGCCCCCTCCCTGTACACGCCGATCTTTCTCGAAAAAGTCTTCTCTGCATATGACGTCGCGCGCGTTACATAACTTCCGCACATTCCGACTGATGTAAGAAAACGTTTTCTCCTCGTATTCTCTTGAAATTGTTACGCAATGTAGCGTCACGTCGAAGCCTTGCAAAAAATCGACTCAGCACAAAGCACTTATACATCGAAACTGCAGCGATGCGCGGGTTCGTCGCTAAAATTCCACGAGCGCACGAAGAAGAAAAAAAACGAAAGACAACGTCACGAGGTGGAAATCCCGAGCGCGTTTCGGAAAACATTCGATATCACGCCATTGACCTTTCCAAGCATCGGCACATGCAAACTGGTGCGAACTAATAAATAAGGGCATCAATTCCAACTTTGGCCGAGGCGTTCACGTGGCCTGCGAAGCTGCCCTTGCTAAGGGCGCGCAATGGCAGAAGACAATTATGCCAGGAGAGCACGATAATCGGGTGCGTGTCCACGAATGCGCCAAGAGTTTAAACGCCGCGCTTGCGAGGATTAGTCGTTAGGCATGCGATGTTGCGCTTCTGCAGAGGCTCGTGGGTCGTTGTCTCAGATTCAATTCGCCGATCGCGCCGAATTCGAGCTACTCGGAAGCTAATCGGTCTGCCTCGCCATTATAGCGGTCGGGGTCGTGTCTTTTACCAATGCTGGCGCGAAAACAAGCGAGCGAGCGAGCGACCCGCGTCACTTGAGCGAATCCAAAGCGCAAACAAGCGTCGTCTAACTAACGTCACCTTTGACCGGCACGTCACGGCTTTTTTTTCACCAGTTCGTTATTGAGAGCAAGTCCCTCTGCTCGCTGCTCGCTAACGACTCGGAATCTCTTTAGCCGCGACGGCGACGAGAACGTCATTGGCCCGAGCGCTGTGCTGACGCTTTAAGCCGGATTACTCTCTTTGTGGTACACAAAGAGAACCGTCGCGCTTCGAGTGGCCTCCCTGCCCCCTCTCACCCGACGGTTTGTAGCGAGCCGTCAAACTGTCTGGCTGCTTTCTTTCTCTTCTTTTTTTTTTGTTGCTCTGCCCATTCACGCCTCTTTTTCTATACCTTGTGTCTCTCGGATACGTTCTTTCGTGCACGGCCAATTTTCAGCCTCAACGTTGTTATTTCCTTCCTTTTGTTCTTCTTCAAAGTTAACCAATATTCACGAGAAACGCAGTCTGTTGTAATTGATACAGTCTTACACACTTTCAATTCGATCGTCAGGTTACCGAATTGAGCTAATTGAACGATGTCTGACTAAACATTTACTCGTTCTACTGGTACTTTTGCTTGAAATATTGTAATTACGGGACTTAGGAATTTCAGAGGTCATCGATATAATTAACGATTCAGAAAATCCCGCTCTCCATCTCGAAAATTCATTGCAATTTTCTCAAAAGAGAAAGACACGTATAACATAAATCTACTACTTTGGAAGCATCCAATCGACGCACCTAACTTTGGGCTGAATTTCCATTGGGGCGCAGTGGTCAATAGAGTTTTCACACGCGAAAAAGTCGAAACAAGCTCGGTCTCCGTTGTAGAGAGAGAGAGAGAGAGAGAGAGAGAGAGAGAGAGAGAGAGAGAGAGAGAGAGAGAGAGAGACGGGGAAACGCTATTAGTCAACGCGCTCGTGCAGTTCAGAAAGCCTCGAGACAGATACGTGCGCGCTCATAGAGAGAGGGAGAGGCAAACGCCCACGTACACGGTAAATCATGTCACACACCCCGCAACGGCAAACTACTGCCTTTCGCGCTTTGTATAAAATAAACACACACGTGAGAGCAAACTATTGTCCGGTCACGTACTAACTGGCAGCAATGACCGGCTGCGTGTGACGTCATATTTCTGACTCTCCGAGTTATCCCAGTGCCGACTTGAAATTACAATGTAGCGACGCCGGCAAATTAAAAACTCGTCCTCTGCATGCTTACACAGTAGCAGCAGCAGCGCTACGCTGGCATAGGCGGAAACTCGCCGGTTGGATTATTAGTCCCAGCGAGGGAATTGACTGGACGTGTGTGGGCCGCGCTTTGTTTCCGATTCGATGTACCTGTCTTGCAACGCGAATAGATATTTCGCGATTGTTATTCCGGCGATGAGACGTCATCGGCACGAGGACAAGCAAGCAAGAGGAAAAAAAAGTCATTTAAATAGAGAAGGGAAATCACAAGACGGCGGCGTAAACAAGCGAACAAGTCGAGCTCTCGGAGGCAATCGCTCGATTTGTATGCATATTGGCTTTCTGCCGACGGCTGAATCCTGTAATTAATTGCCGGCTTATTCATTGGCCACCGCCGCGCTACTGCTACCTTGAAACATTATTATTTACTCGGTCGCTTCCGCCTGCTATCTTCCAATTTTTATTCTAAGCGGAGAGAGAGCGAGCGAGAGCGAGACAGAGAGTGAAAAAGTAGGGATGAAAGGCATTGCTGTTGCTGTTCTGTCGATACGCGCCTCGCGGTATGCATTTTAATCTCACTACGATTTTTTCTTTTTTATTTTGCACGCCCTTGCGTGTGCTATGCCCTTTGCGCGCCCACGGCTTTAAAGACTACATTTTGCTCATCTTGATACTTTAGAAATACTCGAGCATTGAAAAGTTCTTTTGAAAATCTAATCATATTTAGCGCTGCGCGCGCCTGCATGAAAATCCCTTCCCCACCCCTCCCAAAAAAGCACTTCATTTGCTGAATAATACATTCGCGCCGGTACTCCCATTTCATCTACGTCTATTTCGGAGAGTCGCACGCGAGTGCATTTAAAAATTCACAAACACGCGCCTGCGACTCGCGGACGCAAAAAGAGAAGCCATTTTTTTTGACGACTGCGCCGAAAAAGCAAAGTCATTCGCGCGGCGCGCCGTCTCATTAAAAAGCCGAGGGATAAAGAGGTAACAAGGTCGAGATTGTGATTTGGGAGGCGGCGCTTGCGTCTCGATGCAGCGCTTGAAAAAATAGAAAGAAGAAGCGACGCGGACGACGGAGGGAGGGGTGGTGTGCAGACGGTGCCGCTTTTAATGAACTCTTTCAGCCGGTACTCATGCCACCCTCGAGCAGCCGCTTTAGCCCCTTCTTGCAACGAGCCACGTGGTGTTCAAGCCCTTGGAAGTGTCGATCGATAGGAAGGTGAGTCTTCTCTCTTGGTCGCAGCCGCGTGTGCTCCTCTGGTTTTCTGCGCGCTATTTTCGTTGGGGGCTCGGTTGTTAGGCCTTATCGCAAAAACTGCCAAGAATAATGTTTATGCCACGAGAGAAATCCCGAAGCTGGCTGGCTAGCTGGCTTCGGTTCGCAATCACGCTCATTTCTTCCGCGGAGCGAAGAATCGGGCTTTGAAGCTTTGAAGCTTCGGAAAATTAGCATTTCGCTGCGAGCTAAAGAAAGCAGGAGGAATCCGGGAGCTGGCAGTCGCAGTCTAATGCCGTGGAAGCTCGGGGGCATTTCCATAATGTAGCCAAAGACCATATTTGTACAAATGTATTTAAATGCAAGAGTGTACCCTCATGCCGCGCGCTCCTTTCAGTTTTTTCCTCTCTTGGTCTGTTTGCTTTCTCCTCTTTCAGACAGCGCCGAGAGTGGAGGCTTGCCTTTGCAGCTGGGGGCTGGCTGCTGACCGTCCGCGAAAAGACGCGCTTCCTCTCGTTCTGTTTATTTTATGCTGGCGCAGGCAAATTTCATGGAAGAGGACATATAAGTTTATTCCATAGCTGTCGCGTACAAATATGATATATGCCTCGGGATTCAGCGCCTCTTCCCGGATGAGCGGCGCCAATTTCTCTCGGATTGCGCCTGAATTATTCAAAGTTTAGATAGCGAAAATGAATCGTTATGAGAATGTTTCATCGAGCAAACTTTTCCATTCACTTACTTCAATTCAGAATAAAAATATCCAATTTCTTGGTCTGTTCCTTACGGGTAGGGCACTAGCAGTAATTCTCATGCAAATCGTGCAAGTTTTAATGTATTCTGTCGTAATTTTGAGTAGCGGCCATATTGAATTTGAATGAGAGCGCTTTTCACTAACTTGGCAAAATGCTCAAGTCCATCTCCCTCGCTCTCTCTCTCTCTCTCTCTCTCTCTCTCTCTCTCTCTCTCTCTCTCTCTCTCTCTCTCTCTCTCTCTCTCTCTCTGCCTCTGCGAATGGGCAAACTTTGCAAACAGACTGAAAAAAGAGGACAACTTTGGGAATACAATGTCAAGCTTGTCAGTGGGAAAAATCTTGAATACAATTCTAATGAATTCCAGGACTGTAAAGCAGAGCACGTCAAAACAAGCGGACAAACTTTCCAGAAGAGGCAAGATGAGAATATCCTTGCGCTCCTTTCATTTTAAAAATAATTTACATCCTCAGGCCTGTGACGGGAGACAGACCGTCGTCGTCGTCGTCGTCGTCGGCGTCGTCGTCGTCCGAGCGACTGATTCCACTTTGCATAACGCGAATACGAACGAAGCGATAGAGATTGCCGCTCGAGTGCGGAGAGCACTTTGCTTCTGGGATAGGGCGTCCGCTCTGTCTTCCGTTCTTCTCCACCGCAAAGTAAAGATGAAAATGACGCATAAAGTTTTTGAGCCTGATACAATCGCAGACAGTCTCCGTGAGATAGAGAGAGGCTAAAGTTGATTTATTACGAGGACGATGATCTTGTAATGGAGTGAACGACTTCTTTTTCATGGCTTTGAAATCGCGGCCAATCCGGCGCCACTTCTTCTCTTTTCCTACGCACGCCAGATCAGTCACTCCAAATGCTTGCCAGAAAAATCGATCAACGCCATTTCCTCCGATATTCACGTGAATTTGAAACAATTTCCAAGACGTGCTCGTGCGATCGAAAGCATGCGCGCGGTAACAACCCCATCGATGTTAACATCGCGTCAACTCCAATAACCATCGGCGTCGACGGCGCCGTCATCTCCGCGACGCTTGAATCGCCAATGAACGCCAGCCCTCTTCGCAGAGAGAAAACCTCTCTCTCTCTCTCTCTCTTTGGCGCGCCATTACCTCGGAACAAGTGGAACAGCGCTGCTGCGAAGGGAAATCCCAGAAGGCTGCGCAAACAACCCACTGTTCGCTAGAAGAGTGGCGGCGTTCTGCAAAAGGGTCCAGACGCGATTCTGTCTATGTGTGCTGCTAGTGAAGCATTGATCACGAGAGACCAATTTATTTGTCTTCAGCTCTACTTCTCGGATATTATAGTTGAAATAACACTCTTTTAAAGGCAGTTTTTCTGATTAAGCATCTGATTTTTATTTGCGCCTCTGTTGTTGCTTCATACTCTGGCCATGTCACTTCTATTTGACTTTTAAATTCGAATCTTACCGACATTCGAGGTACAAATCTGGTTGTATAAAGATCTCACGTATTTTACAGATATTTCAATCTTAAGCACACGCCCTAAAGCTGTAGGATAAAACTTCAAATTCCTTCCGACTTTGACTTACTAAAATAATCACGTTTTCTAACTTTTATGTTTTTCTTCGGTAAATTTTTACTTTTTATCAGTTAACAATCGATCATGCGCAAAAGTTTACGATCTACTGTTTTCCATCGAGTCTACGTTATCATTCAACGATTTTCCGCGAGAAGAAATTGGTTGTTTACGATCTTTCGTAGCCTGTATAAACCAAACTTACATTTCTATTAACATTTTCTTTCTTCGTTTTTTTTTTCATTTAGAACAATATTATTAGGATGTAAAATATTTTCCAGGGAAAATGAGATGACTGGCTGAACGAATCAACCAGATATTCGCTTAAAATGACATACTTTATTTGTCAGCTTGATTAAGTATACTTCAAGCTTGTATTGATCTACTACTTCAATTATCTTGTGACGTATAAAAAGAAAAGCAACGAGACTCGCATACAAAAATAGGTTGGTTAGCGAAGTGAAGTTTGTAGTATTATAGCCTGTTTTTTCAAAATTTTTTAAAAATTTGAATTTCCAGAAAGAAAGACAACTTGCAAATACTTCCTATAACAAACGTCGCTTGAAACGATTCCGTAGATCTGCATTTGATTTTTCATTTTTCGCCGACAGCTTGAAATACGATTAATGCTTTGTAGGTCGACGTTGGCTTTTCGCGCAACGACGTGACTGAATTTTAACGAAACAATTTGAACTGCAGGTCAACTGCGTCGTCCCTCCAAATTCCATGCTGAAATGGGTTCTCTCTCCCTATTTTTTACTCGTCGTAGTCGCATTTATCTCTCTTCCTCTCTTGCTTTCCTACCCTTGCAAATCATCCTGGCGCTCGTGCGATGTCGATAGAATTATGGCGCACTTCCGTGAGCGCTGCCTCTCTTTCCAACGCGCGCCCTTCCTCGGATAAGGCAAGCCGATAAGAAAGCACAGAAGAGAGAAAAAAAGCTGAAAAAAGCTGAAACCACGAGGAGGAAGCGGTCGTTTAAGTGAAATTCTGATTTTTTTTCTCTCTTCGAGAAACCTCCAGGCCAGAAATTGAAGACTCGTTACAGGTGCGGCTGTCGTTTCGAGATACACGTATACGTGAAAAGACTCGTTTTTGTTGTCATGCGTAACGCACGGCAACTTCCTTGACTAACTATTCGAGCGTAAATTTCAAATAGCTGAATCTAATGCTAATGAAAATTTCATTCAATAGAAATTCTCACCACTAATTACATTGAAGAATTCCTTTGTAACGTGGCGAAGCTCGTATTTTATACGCGACATCATTCTAAATTGCCGCGTGCGCTAATCAAAATTTCACTGCAATCGAAATTACGTTGCAAAATTAATCAGATACTTATGACACTATGAAATCTCTTGGTAAACTACGTGAATCTTGCGCGTTTGACGTGACTCCATCTAATTGTAGTTGGCTGTTAATTGAAATTTCACTAGTCGTTTATAGCGCGAAATTCCATTATCGCCACCTTGAACATCGTCACAAAGATGCCGAGCACCAGAAATATAGTAAAAAATATTCGCTCGCATTAAAAAAATTAGAGTCATCTTGAAAGGCAGTAACACAGTCATATTGATTAGCTCTCGCAAATCCTCGTAGCGGAGTCTTTCCCTCTCGTAAAATAAAGCGAGTGCTCGCGCTCGCTGATTAAATGGCCATTGAAAACAACGAAATCTTGGACGGCGCCTAGAAATTAGCTCGTTAAGTGGGTTGCTGCTGGCGGTGTGCTCGAGGAAACAAAGTCCCCAGGGGGAGCATTGTCGCCAAGACCACTCAGCGTTCTGTCGTCCGATATGGTGTGCCCCGAGCACTCGGCGTTCACTCGTTCTTTTTTTTATACCTACCGACGTCGACTACGACGACGACGACGACGACCAGATGCCGCGGGACGAATTTTCGAGTCCCTTTGTGCTGCAGTTCTGCTGCGCCCCGGTGCATTTCTCTGCGGTTTTCGTGGGGAACCGGCGAGCCTTTTGTTCGCGGCAAGTGGACTATATTTTTAGACTCTCTCTCTCTCTCTCTCTCTCTCTCTCTCTCCACCACTCTCGCTACGCAAAAAACGAGAGACTCTAGGAAATCGCCTTTATGAAATAACGTTATTTGCTGAAATGCGCTTTCTTTTACTGCGAAATATAAGGATGGAGCCCTGCGTAGGCTTTGTTTGGAGGCGCGAACAATGTGCTTACGACTGAAAAATATCTGATGAGAGTCAACATCGATAAGCTCAGTTCTTATCGTTGAAAGGGATGGTACGCAATGATTCGCAATCAAGATTGCGTACGAAAGTACCAGACCGGTATGCAAATACTCTCAGTCCAATTGACAACCGTGATTGCAGCGATAATCAGTGCGCAGCAACTTGCCTTCTTCGGATTGATGTTGATCGACAGTTGAGGAGCTGTCAGGAGTATCCGTGCGCCACTTCCAAGGGTCTCGAGTCGTAAAAACTTGTCGGTCACGCACACTGCGCACACTGCGAACACTGCAGTCTTTCCAGTTCGCTCCTTTTCCCGTCATTTGTTGTTTACGTTGTCGATTGTTGCTCGGCTGCTATCGCCCGGTCCATGCGTTTTTCAGACGGCTTTTCGTTTCTCGCGTCTGCCCGCAACTGTGAACTTTGTGCAGCGAAAAATGTCACCTCGTATAATCTAACTGTGCAAGCTGGCGTGATTAATGAACGAAATCCTTTTCTCTTCTGTTCCAGGTGAGTACACATCCACGAAAAGTCCAGACCGTAAGTTAACACACGAATATTACATCCTAATTTGGAAAGGAGCACGTCGCGAGGGCTTTAATCTCGACGAGCGCCAATGATTCCTCTCGCCGATTGCTGACTCGTTAGAGCGTAAATTGCCGTCAAACGTGTAACGTGGAACGCGCGCGAGGATTCCTTGGTGTGACTGCGGGTTCTTGTCAGCGGCTAATAAAAGTAACGAGTTACGCGCTTCACGTGTGCAAGGAAGTTCGCGGGACAGGCCTTGGCAGCATTTACGACTTCGGCCCCACACTTTTATTTGCAGCTCTCTTATTGTAGTCCTTTTTTGCTCGTTATCGCGATTGTTAAATCCGCCGCGGCTTCAGTTATCTGGCAGCGCGAGATTGTTACGGCTCGATGCTTGTTTACGCGACGTCGATACTGGCTTCGGTGGCGCGAGCCTAATAAAACCGAGACTATATCGAACGTGAAAAAGCCACGGGGGCCAATTAGAATGCGAGCGCGTCCATCAGGCTGCGCGTCGGCTGACTTGTCAAGAAATTTCCACGGCGCCGCCGTTGATGTATACGCGCGGACTAGTGGCATCACTTTGCCAGGCGTTACGCGCAGCGCCGCGCATCTGTATATCAGCTGCTGGCCTCAGCTTTCATGCGAGTCGCTTATGTAGATTGGCTACGATATCGGTTGTCTTTGCGGCTGAATTATAAGGATTACGTGGCTCGCCGTGGCCCCTTCCGTTGCACGTCGTTATTTCAAAGTTTTTCTAGCTGCATAATTTGATTAATGTGAAATTGTTGAAATACGGCGAGGTGAGTCTAACTTGAAAACTGCCAACTACGACTTTTGAATTCTCAAGATGCTGCCCAGTCGAGGTGAAATTTAAGAATCATGATGGTCGCAATTGAGAGTCCATTAAACGCATCGAAGCGTGAACGGGAAAGCCAAGTGCAGGAGGCGACAGTGACGTAGAGCAGAGGGGATTAAGCTGGCGAACCGGCGAACCTTAGCTTCGGAATTCCCATAAGCGAGGGCTGCAGTTGCGAGCGATAAACAAACAAAAGCCGGGCAGGGAGGACGATGCCACTCGAATGCCAATCGAGTGGATAATTAGTGGGAGTGCAGGGGAAGCAAATGAAGCGCAACGTAATGTCCCCGAGTGGCAGGTTCGCGTGCGTTCGAGGAGTAGCTTCCGCGGTAGGTTGTATCGGGCGGCGAGATTGCAAATAAAAGTGCACCGAGCTGACAAATATGAAAAAACCTGGCAGTGGCATGCGCTCGCGCTGTAAGGCAGCCAATCTGCTGGTCTGTTATGCGCTGTTGCACGCGAGACCGAATAACAGAATAATTAAACGCGCGCGTACGTGATTGGTTTTACCAAGGGATCGCTAATCAAAGCCATGAATACACGTACAGCCTCTAAAACGAAGTTTCAAATTCCTAGTTCCGTCTCTGGCGCATAGATAACGTTCAATCAAGCTCGTCCGATAATTCCATTATTGCCATTCGTGAATTGCATTTCATCGAATTATTCGCTGCATAACGAACCAACTATCGTCGTTTAATTTTATAAAGCAGAACGTCAACAATGACAGCTTGGATCGGTTGATTTCATCCCGTGTATGTACGAGGAGAAGCGCCTGGAACAACAGAGTGAAAGAGCAACAACGCCTCGTGTGTGTGCGCGCGCGCGCGTGCATAGACGGCGGAAAGTCGCGCGACGTGACCGGCAACTTCCCTTCAATTTGAGCGAGAGCTTGCGATGAAAGTTTAATTGCTCGTCGAGTAGCCCATTACGATGAGCAAACATTTGCTGGCTTTGGATACAGTCGACGCGGTTCTCTTTCTCTCTTTCCCTCTTCCTCTCTCACTCTTACGATTCCTCGACGTTCGGCCTGCATTTACGAAACAAAGAAACAACTTTTTGAAAAAGCTCTCTGCGAGATCATTAAAATTGGCCGCGCATTCGTCTGGCGCCATCCAAAAGCGTGAATGAATTGGCAGAGCGAGTCCGCGGTAATTGCCAGGGACAAATTTTTCAAGCGTCGCTCGTGAGCCCTTGAAGCATCTCGACGCAGCCGAAGTTTGCACCGGCAATGAAAGTTTAAATGCTCGACGAGAGCAGCAGTGGCGACCTATTACGATGCGCAAACATTCACGAGCGAGAGGGCAACGAGCTGTCGTGATTTGCCAACGACTTGCTGCTGTCGAGAAGCCCGTTTCCACGCTAAGCTTTTACCCGTTCTTTTTAATTCGGTTTTGCGCTCTGCCGTTCACTCTTTACTTTTCTTCAAAAACTCGAGTCGTTATTTGGCTATTTGTTTTTTGGCATTTCAAGACAACGCTTGCGAGAAGGAAAGTTGCTATAAAATCCTCGGTCGAGAAGCATTCGATAAAACACATTTTACAAGTGTTCTCTCGCAAAATGAGGTATGTCCAGCTCATTAGAGAAAAGCACACTTAAGTGTTAATTAAAGTTCTATTAAACTTTTAAAAGTTTTGCGGCAAGTTTTAAGAGCGAGAAGAAGGCAAGACCGCGAAAATTAATTTTCATCGTTAACTACATTTTTCAAGACTCTCAGTCACAGGCAATCAAATTACATTGACCTTTCCACCGGCAATAAACTCCATTATCTCTAACAACGCGTCTTTTTAACGCGATGCTCGAAATCGCGCCTACAAAACCTGCATCCCCTTATCGTTGAAAAGCCTCGAGTCGTTTGCGCGGACAGATAAAGAAAATTCACATTGCCTCGTCTTCGCCGAGAAGGGACTTTTTCCTTAGCCTAGTCTCTTCCACAATAGCCCAACTCGGAAAATTCCCTCTCCCCTGCTCGTACACGTGTAAAAGCAAAATGCACGGCTGAGTGCCCTGCCGTCTGCCGTCGAGTTGACGTTCCGATCCGGGAACAATGTAACTAAGTTGCTATAGCAGACTTTTCCCTCAGACATTATGCATTTGAACCGGAGCTGCAGCAGACTTTCAACAAAATTATATCTATTCTTGACGTGTGAGAGTTACGTAATGAAATTGTCAAAGATACGGTTTTCATTAAAACTAGGTTTGACGAAAGACTAAGAACCAATCGGCACGATGGCAATCCTTTCGTGTCAATTTCCCCCGCCGGATCTTACTAGAAATCAATTTCCCGTCGAAAGCTTCGTTTCTGCCTTGGCTGTTTCGCAGCTCGTCATCTTGTATATATGTGTATATATATATATATATATATATATATATATATATATATATATATATATGTATTATAGATATGTACACGTTTCAATCCACTTAGGAGGCCGTTGTAATCGGCACGCAATCAACTTGTGCGCGCTCACGCGGACAGACGACTAATGACGGACTATAGTGAGAAAGTGCTTCTTTCGCTATTGCTGGTGCTGTTGTTGTTGTTTTTGCTTCTTCTTCGTTTTTTTTCGTTCACTTTCCAGGGAATAGAATCGAGAGTTCAAACTGGAGAGCGAGAGAGGGAGCGGGAGGGAGGGAGGGAGAGAGAGAGAGAGAGAGAGAGAGAGGATGAAACCTTTTTCTCCCTCCTTTTTTTATTCTCTCTCGTCTGCACTTTGAAAAAGGCTTCAGCTCTTTTAATTCAATATAGCCAAAGTGTATAAATAGATTGACACTCTTGGGAGTTGTCCATTTACGCAGTGGGCTAGAAAACATTTGTTTCTTTTTTCTTCCTCGGCGAATAAAAAGTGCCCTCTATTCCCTGTCGTCGATTTGTTTTTCGAGCTCTGCACAGTCATCCATCCGCGAAGTCATCGTCATTGCTTTTCCCGGCACCATTTCAATTGATCAATTTTCGCACGGCCGGCTGCGCACTGCCTCCGCACTGAATACGCGCCGGGGCAAATCACAAAGCTTCGGGAAGGCTGCAATTATCGGTTATACAGCGCACTTCTCGACTGCGGCTTGCGTCTATAGATATACATCGGGGGTCTAATTTTCTGCTGCTTTCTGGCATTGCCTGCTCCTTCCGAATCTATCAAAGTGCAGGAGCGCGCGGCTTTCTTCTCCCCGCTTGCAGCTAACGGGCGCGACCAACAGGCCATTAACCGCGTCGATGGGAGAAAAGCGCGAGCGAGCGCTGGATTACTCTCCGGAGAAAAGAAAATGATGAGGGAACGGAACGAGCCAATTGACTGAGTGCCGAGGAGCGAAGAAATTTCGCTGTGTTTCTTTCCCCCTTCCGTTTCTCGCGTGTGTGACGCTGACGCTGACGCGCGGGCTCGTTAAAATCGAGTTATTAAGGCTCGTTATATTGCTATTGATTCGCTTTCTACGATAAGGCCGAGCGCCCTCCTCTCGGCTTTATTAGTACTTGGCCTAACGAGTCGATTAGTCGGATTGGAAAATCCGTTCAACAGAAAGTTTTCAATCACAGTTGGAAATGTCCATTGTTTCCTGTTCGAGCGCTGAAAAAACTCGCCTTTCCAGAGAGAAAACGCAAGACCGAATAAATCTTGGCTCGCAAGTGTAATAAAGCGAGTAAATCTTCATTGAAGCCGTTCGCTTCGGTGAAGAGCAAAAAAAAATAATGCTCGACTCGATATAGACAGAGTAAACAAATCTTCATAAAGCGTCGCCATGGCGCGCTGCGCGGCAGAAGACATCGCCGCAGGCTACACGTTGACACTTTGGCTCTTAACGAAAGTCGCTATTACAAGAATTTATTTCTCTCTCGCGTTTTCTTAACTGCGCTTTTCCTTCTTATTTCTCTCTCTCTCTCACTCTATCCCTCTCTCTTTTGTTCTTACCGTGGCGCTTTTCAGCGTGTAATTTGCGAATGGCTTTTCTTTCGTTTGTTCTGTCCCGTCGGCGTGTAATTCATTTTGTTTTTCCACTGTCATTTGGCGCGACGACGACGAATGTTTTTCTCGCAACGCGCGTCGCTCCATTGCTCGTTTTCATTTTCGTCCTCCCGACGGGGGCATTATAGTACTGCGTGTCTCGCGAGTGTTTACTTCATTTGAATAAATTTTTTTTTTTCATTTCTCGTTGACTTTTCAAGCGCGATACTGTTCCGCTTTATTGACTTTTGCCCGATTAAAAAAAAGTTCTTGCCGAATAAAATAAGCTAGGCTTTCAGTCGGTGAATTTTTTCATTGATCAACGGGAAATTCTCTTTTTTCCGTGAAATCCGCAATTTTCCCGTAAATTTTTAATAAAAGCTACTCTACCAGAAAACGTTGAATTAATTTCACGTCCAGAACTCAACCTCGCGATTCGCATGATGACTATAAAAATAAACGTTGTCGTGCGATTCTCGGTAGCCATGGGGCATATAACGGTTACAAATTAGTTTTCGTAGGAACGCTTAGGTGAACCACTCGTGAATGATAACGAAAGGCTTCGGCCATACTTTCCTTGGAAATGCGAGGTTCATCCAACTTACAGTCCATAGGTACGAGAATAAAGGGAGATTTTTATCTGGAAGTTCTACGAAATTAAACTTTAGCAGGAACTGCGCGAAAAAACGTACAACTTTAAGGAGTTGTTTTAGGAGAAAAAAATCTTGCTTTTCTCTCTACGCCTCGTATTCGCATCGATTCTGCGCAGAGAGTAATCAGCTTAACGAGCACCTCGTCGTCCGTATGCTCACGCCTTTCGCCTTATCGCTTCGATAGAGATTATTGCACGAAAGCGTAACAAAGGTCGTCGCGCGCATATTGCTATGGCTTCTCAGCTTTTCTTCCGCTTGAAAATGCCACTGCCTTTCCTTTGCTCTCGCTTCGAGCTAACATCAGGTGTCAAAGCGTACACGCTCGCAAATGAGTGCGATGTTTGTAGAACTGTCTTGGCTTGGAAACGTACGTTTCATCGGGAACGACAGACGTCTGAAAGGGTAGGACGAAAACGATACTCGTTCACATAATTGGAAGAGAAGAAAATTTTCAACGATAATTCAATCTTTTCCTGACAATTGAATCCAGACAATCGAGTCGAAAAGTCGTCCGAAGAGGGGGGCGCCAAATTCATAGCTCGAGAGAGTGGAGCTTTTCCTTTTCTTGCTCCGGAAGTGGAAAAACTGCTCTTCTACGGAGAGAAAACAAAATTAAACAATGCTACTTTCAGTACAGCAATGCGCTCGAAAAAACTTTTCTTATTTCAAGACTTGCGAGAGAGGATTTGATCGGGAAAATGAGGCTATAGGGAAACAAAAACGAGAAACATATGAGCGAGCAGAGAAAAGGAATCGATCCCTCGGGCCACTTTTTTTCCTTTTGGTTAGAGATTCGATTCGAGGATTATTGGTTGGAAACGGGTGACGAATAAAAGAAACGCGAAACTCATTCGTCTCCTGTTGTGACTGATTGCATTGCTAACTAAATGATGAAACCACAGCCATCAGTAGAATTAGTCTGCGCTCGGTCAGACGCGCGACAAAACACCCATAAGTCGGGTAGATAAACGCACGTCGCACTAGCGTGACCATTTGTTAATAATTCGTGGTCACGGTGTACATGTCGCGCGCGTCTTTTGTTTTCTTTTTGTCGTATACTCCGCGAAAAGACTAACGTTTCACTTATTGAATCGTAAATAAGGGAGAAATAGCGGCCGAAAGCGAGAGATGAACGCGCGGTAGGGGGCCATTGCTATAGTTTTTCTGCGATACGGCTGAAACGGAGGGCAGAGGAAGGGGGGCTATGTGGACATACACACGTACACAGGTCTTAGTATTTTGTTTTATGGCCGAGTGCCCGTAGGAGCATTTCTTGGCTGCCGAGCAACCGTGTTGGCTGCTCTTTTTTTTCAGAGTAAATAATCATGGCTTGCGGTCTGATACGTCTGCAATGTCAATGAATTATTACCAAATTATAAGGCACATTCCGCATGTTAGTTATATGCGTAGCCTGATTACATATTTTACGAGTCGTCGTCAGCAAAGTTCAATAAGGGTCGAATATGTATCGGAAAATTGATTGGAAGCTTGCGAGCGGTTTCGATCGCCTAATTATCCTTTTGGACAGTGTTCTCTCGGGTGTAGCCGTAAATTCAATGTAACGTCCGACACTGCCAACGAGAAAATTATCAACGGAGAGAGAGAGAGAAAGAGAGAGAGAGAGAGAGAGAGAGAGTCGTCTGAATTAATTAATTGGCATTGGTACGGAAGAGAGAGAGAGAGAGAGAGAGAAGCTGCCACAATGCGCGCATCAGCAGCAGCGTGTCCGAGTCAATCGGACGCAGTCGCGACGCGACGAGCACAATGACCATTGGCTCGGTCGCTGTTGGGTGCTGCTGTGCCCTGTTTCTCTCTCTCTCTCTCTCTCTCTCTGTCTCTCTCTGTCTCTCTCTATCTCTCTCTCGCGCTCTCTCGGAGGTGTCGTAATCCAGTTGGATGGCGCACCATCTGCTGGTTATGCGATGCAGACTCTACTCCGATCGGATTCCGTAGCCACTCGTAGATTGGGATTACGTGGATCTCTAATTTATGGCTTTCCATTTGCGCTTCGAATAATAAAGAAAGAAAGAAGCGGAGTTGTTGATTTTCAAGACGATTCGGTTTTGCTCGCGCTAATTGGACACCTTGCTTACTTTTTCCATTCAATGCCAATTATATTTGATCGACCCATCGATTGTCACGAAAATGTACAGCAACGGTTAACGAGCTTACTCAATTTCGTAATTGTATATTCTGTAGCTTGGAGCTTTATTACGGATACTTAAGGGCTAAAGCCGCACGAGAGCAAAGTCAATTTTGTAAACTCTCGGTGTGCAGCCACGCGGAGGAGGAGAGCAGGTATATACATTGTAAGTAACTTAAAGGGTCTTAAAGTTTTAAAGCTCTCTCCCCTTCTCCTTCGAGGCTATTGATTCCGGTCTGACGACCTTTGAGACGCTGATACACTTATCAAATTATACGCTCCCTCTTCCTCGTGGAGATAAAACTCTCGTAACCCGAGGAAAAATTTCTTTTTCGAAAAACACAGGGTCTTCCGATCAATCGTCCAATCTCCGTGAAACGGAAAAAATGTCGAGGTCGCCCGCGTCGGTATATATGGCCTCTTTACTAGATTTATACGACAACGGAGGGACGGGGGTTTCCATCCATTTGGAATCGCCACTATCTTGGAGTGAGAGCAGGACCAAACGCTCATGCATATTCCTAGGCTTCATCTCCGTCGCATCGTCCGGTTTTAGGCATGCTGGCGCTGGCGAATGATTTGGCCGCAGCTGCTCTCCCTGGACTTACATTTCCGTTCAGTTGGCACGCGACTTAGCATTTATCACTGCAAGATTAATTAATGGGCCGGCGCAATCGCCTTTCGTTGCCTAAGTTTAACCCGCGCCGTCGCATTTTTTTTCTTCGCAGTCCATTAGTGTACGGAGGGTGAAACTTAAATCGAGAAAAATCCCGCGACGCGACGCAACCGAATGCATTCTCGATTAAGAACTTTTCCACTCTTGCTCGTTCGTTTTTTTTTCAGCCCTCGTGTCTTAACGGACACGAGCAGCCTTCTTCGCCATTCCTTTCCGATCAAAGTGCCTCCTATCTAAAGGCGAGCGAGAGGGAGGGGGGGGGGGGGCGGCAAATGTGGCTTTCTAACTTGGTTAGCTCGAGGTATTATCTATCCGGAAAGTTGGCTCGCTGCTGCTTGAGTTAGCTTTTGCTCTCCAACTAAAAAGACGGAACCAATTGCAAAGTACCAATCACGGAGACTCAAGGCTCGCCCAAGATTTACTCGTGATTGCGAAGTTTGTTACGCGGCTGCTGCTTTTCCGCTCTTTCTTCGCATCAAAATAAGAGTTGAAGTTGGAGCGACAGGCGCAACAAGCGGCCTTTGCAAAGCCAAGTGCACGTAATAAGCTAGAATGGCAAGTTAGTCAGCCGTGTGCAGCGGCGTAGCGGCGAGGAAACTGAAAATGCCGTGATATTATTTAAACTGGCGGGCAAGAGAGGAGCGGTGCGCGAGCGCGAAACTCCGAACTGCACGATAGGAGTCTCTGTGCTGGAGCATCCGAGGGGAATATAGTGGATGCACTTTGGCGAACAAGCGAGAGACGAGAAGGGTAGATGGTCACGCTAATCGCACTTGGCCGGATTGGCTTTTAGCAGTAAGTTTCGGCCGGGACTAAACTTTGCTCGGCCGCGCTACGTACGTACGGCAGGCCCGCACCTTTTCGGCGCGGGCGCCTCTATTTTTCGCGAGTGAAATTGAAATCTCGCCTCGTGGCGATAAGTCACCGCGTAATCTACGAATCGCCCGGCGAGATTGATTTAAGACTGATGCTCGAGATGGATCGCTTGATTTTATTAGGACGCTAATGAAACGATAAATTCCGAGCTTTGCTTTGCATGATTCATCGGCGCAAACAATTTTTCGGTACACGGATAAATCACCGAAGAAAGAAAAAAGAACGGGACGGGAAAGCTTGCAGAAAGCCATAGTTCATAGTTCACGAAGACTGCTTGATCAGCAATATAGATTGGTCGGTCGATTTGTGCATTATCTCGGGGGGGTTCCGGAAGACGAAAAGACCTGGGGGACAGAATGATGGAGCGAGCGGCAGATTAAAGCGAGAGAGAGAGAGAGAGCGGGCAAGCTTAAATGCGCAGAGCGAGAGTAAGGGTCGTTTAATCTTCCTAGCCTAATTTCCTGCAAGCCTTTGCCGCCGCCGCCGCCGCCGCCGCCGCTACTGTCCACCCTCACCACCCTCACGGCTACTACTATCACTACGTTTGAGAATCTTCATCGTGGGCTGCGCGAGTCACGTTCGTCTGTCGCCGCCGTCGCCGCCGTCGCCACTGTCTGGCGCATGCTAATTGCGCTATCGGCGTTTTTCTTCTTTCCTTCTCTTTCGGGATAAAGTCAGATAATGATGCTTTATTTCTGGTGCTGATGTCAATCCTGAAACGGAATGCGTGTAGTTTACTGGGGAAAAGAGGGAAACGTGGGTAACAGCATCGGGGGGAGAATTTTGAAATGGAAACCCACTCAGCTGGACTTTTTCGTGATAATAATAATAATAATAATAATAATAATAATAATAATAATAATACTCGGTTAACTGAATTTGAACCTGGCTCATCTGTTTTTTGCTTTTCAAAGTGATTATTACCAGAGTCTCTTACAGTTCCAGCTTGTTTTGGTAAACAACAAAAATCTTAATCAGTGTTGGTTGGAAAAGTTTTGCAGACTACGAAATTGACCTGATGGCTTTTATTTGAGTTTATTTTTTGACGTGCTTGCACAGTTGGTCGAGCAAATTGGAAATACTCGTATTGTCAAGTCGATCCAAAGCAATGGGGGAAAAGCAAGCCGTAAATGAGAATCCCCAGCGATTAAAATCAGTGGGCAAAGAGGCAAAAGCTCCGACGAACATCATAAAATCGTCCGATGGATGGCAGGCTCTGGCAGCTGCAGTACAATCGTGCGCGCAAGACGATCGTATTTAAGCAGACACAGAGCCGAAGATAAGGGTTTGTCCTAAGCCGGATTTTCCCTCTCTGTCTGTCTGTCTCTCTCTCTCTCTCTCTCTCACTCTCTCTCTTTCTCTCTCTTTCGCTCCGTAACAAAAGTCGTAAATAGGCATTAAAAGGAGAGCGAACTCTACGAGCAGCGCCTTTGGCTTATCCCCTTTTACGTTGTAAACACGTCTGAAATTAAATGCACCGTGCGTGCCGTGGTACGTTTGAGGACAATACGCCACTATGACGCGCTGCGGCTACGAGGATGGAAGCCCTGATCATGACACGCTTTCAAAGTCGAGTCGGCAAAAATGGGGAGAGACGGCAGTCGGCGCTGCCTAGAATATTGACTCGTACTACTTGAATTTCTTTCTAGGCGTTGCGGATCCATCAAAGACGAGAACTCTCTCGTGTAGTTCACATTGAATTGGCTTTGATTATTCGTGATCCCGATTCAATTTTGAATCGATCGTCAGAAGCAGAAGTAAAAGTCAACTGCTGCTCTGATTGTAATCGTTAATGCACATCTTCGAGCAGTTTATCTAACTGACTAGCAAGCGCTAAGGAATATTAAATAAATAATTTGTCAAATTGATCTTTCGGCGTCGCCGTCGTGATCTGGCATCTGGACAATCTTTCAACGCTCGTCAACAAATGGCTTACTTCTCTAAAACAATGATATGAATTTGCGTCGAGCACAATTAATTATATGACAATTCAAATCATAACATAGCATCGGGATACTAAGCTACCTGCCCACATCCATCAAGTGTAGTGCGTCGAGTGTTATACATAGAAGCAGCACTGTGGCTCGCATCGCTGCTGCATTTGAGCCCTCGACGGTTATTACGTCGATAAAGGAGATGCAAGCTCCTGCCTTGACCGCGTTCCCGGGTAACTGGAAGAAGTACAGGGTCTCTCGAGATTTCACGGGACTCGAACTGCAATACGGGTCGCGAAAATATTCAGGCAAGCAGCAAAGCCAATTTGACGAGTAGATGGAACGATAAATATGTAATTCCGCACCTCATTCGCAAAGGCGATCGCGCGCAAGTAGCCGAAAGTCGAGCCGCTGCAAGAAAATTCGAATAGCAGCCTGCTGCCGTCGCTGCCGCCGCCATCGCCGCTGCTGTGTGCACCTTAATCTCTATCATTCTCTTTGTTTCCGCAAGCATTTCCCGGGTCGAGCCTCTCCTCCTGCTCTTTCTGCCTATCCTCTATCTCGGCAACAGGCACTGAATGCAAATTCCGACGGAGGAAAATTTACAGGAGCTTGCTCTCAGTGCTCTCGACTAAAAGGCAGAAGGGAGGCAGGGCAAAGGCTTAATAAAAAGGAAACACGTATTACGACCCCGGGAAATGGAGAAAATGAACCGTGCATATTAAAGCAAAAGGCGATCGCGGCAGAGAGAGCAGAGAGAGCAGAGAGAGAGAGAGAGAGAACGCATTTCACGGATTCCATTCTATTCCTTTTCCTTTTCCCTTTTTTCTACTCGCTGAGCAGCTGAGCAGCTTCGATACAGCTCACGGCATTTATAAGCTCCCTTTCTTGCGATTATTTATTTCGTTGCCATCTACTTCGCACGGCATACGACTGGCTATTATTTCTTTATTGATCCCATTCTTCGTTTTAGCTCCAACGGCCGTCCTCGAGCTTTTTCGATGAATAGTAGAAGATATCACTTTTCGTTATTGATCGAAAAGCTTTTCTTCGACTTTACACAAACATAATTTAATAAGTGAAAAAGCAGAGGAGCTAAGTCTTTGGAAGAGTTCATTCCGACTCGCGGAACGATACGGGGAGAGAAAGCACCGACGGCAGTGTGCAATGGCCACAGTCGGCGATTAAAACTAATGGAAAAGCAGCAGCGCGCTAAAGAAAATCACGACTAGAGAGCGAGGCGGCAGCTACGTGTGTGCGCGCGCGCGCTATCGGCGGGCCCGCAGCCGCCACGTTTCTCGCCCCCACGGCTAAGAAGATTACGTGCAGACGCATCCTGAGGGGCTATGAACGAGAGAGGGGATCTATACGGAAGTTGCTGTATGCGAATTTCCGCTGCTAACAGCGACCACTAACGCCCCGAGGGCAGAGGAAGGGATCGACCTCCTCTCTCTTTTCCACTCGCGCGCGCGCTTCGACATTATACAACAATTGAGCCTCCGCGCCTTTTTGCATTTTGCAAAATTGGGTAAATACTCGCCGGGGCTATTACACGTGCACGGTACAAACTTTTCGATAGAAAGTTACACGAATGTGCGTACGTACGGATGCGCCGTAATTTCACTTCCGAATAGATCATGTAATTTCACTTGGGAATTTGCGCATTTCTCGACACGCGCACTGCAGTAGATAATAATGATAATTTTACCAGTTGAGCTTTTGATGCGCGAGCCGCACTATCGCCATTTGCAAGTATTAAGCGACGCTCTTTTCGCAAATGGAGAGTCCCGTTATCCGCTGGCAGAGATAGTCGGCAACAAAAAAAAAAGAAAAAAGAAAAAAGAAAAAAAAAAAAACAATGGAAATGCGTGCGGGAACGGGAACGGGAGATAAACAAATATGAAGGTGCCCCGATGCAAAACGACAAGCCTATAGCAACAACGAAGTGACGCGTGTGTGCAACGATCGAACGGACTCTTATAGGCGCGCGCGCGCGCGCGCGTGTTCGTGTGTGGCGCTGAGGGGGCAGTCGGCGTTGGTGGTAACATTAGCATACAAACGAGTTCGGGATTTCATTCGTACACATCCACGTGAGCGCCGTTATAAACCTCTTGCGCGCACTTTGGAAACGGCGCGGAAAAAGAAGAGAGATGTATTTGACGTTGAAATATAACGGGCTAACCCCCGCAGGAAAATATATTGCTTTATTAACGCGCGCCTCGGAGAGGGAAAGCTTTTCATTTTCTTTTTTTGTTTCCTCTCTCCTACTTGTACTACTGCTTTGCATTTCCAGGCGGCTTTTTCTTTTTGTTTGCAAGCGGAATGGAAATTAGCGCGAGCCCGCGAGGTGCTGCTACCCTTCCTGTCCGTTCCGCCGCCGTAGCTTTGGCGTTTTCTGCGAGATTTTAAGTGTCTTTTTTGACGGAGGTCATCCCCGTGCGAACGCTGATGAGGGATTTTTTTTTCGGCAGTCCAAAAACGGCGATTCGGCTATTTCCTCCTGCGGATTCATTCAAATTAGCGTGGCGCCCAGAGAATTCGCTTTGCTCTCGTTTGAAATTCGAAAAACGCGTCGAGTGCATACAACAATTAAATTTATCAGATAAGCCGTTCGTTGAACCCGGAAGTCAACACAACCGGTCAATCAAATTATCACCAAAGGGTGTCGTACACACATCCATCAGCAAACACACTGCATTGCCACACGTCGCATGTGTCTCTGCACCCTCTTCGTAGAGAAAAGAAGGGTGCCTTGGTCATTAGTCCAAAAAATTGGTCTATATTTGAATGTAGCACATACGGAAGCGCCGGAAAAACAGTAGAAGCGCGTAAATCGCAGAAATTCACGTTGGGCTGGCGTTATCGCTTTGGCGGATCTCGGCTCGTAAATCGGACGCTCGTTATTTCTCTCTCTCTCTCTCTCTCTCTCGCGCACGCTCGTATCCTTTGTCTCTGTAGCTCTTCGCTCATCGGTACTGCTACCGCGATACATCGCAAAAAAAGAGGCGGGGGGGGGGGGGGCAAAACAAAAGTCCGCAGGAAATATGCGTATCCGTAGCGAGCTGCGCGTCCGCATGTATATCATTTCGGTATCTGCGATGCCTTCGTTCATTATCCGTTTTTTGCGCCCTGGGCCCGACACTACCTTTTTTGTCGCCATAATTAACCGAGCGTTTCGCGTGCATTAGAGATATGCTTTTCGGGCGATGCGCTTTAAATGACAAAATGCCGCTTCGGCGGACTCGTGCGACGAAAAATTGCGATGTCGTTCACAGAACATTATTTTTATTCTTGTTTCAGGTGAGTACAATGAGACGAGACTCGAGCATATGGACGAATCCGACGACTGTGAGTAGATCGTAAAATTACGTTAAATCGTTGCAGTTGTTGAGAATATCGAGCGCGTCGCGAGATACTGGATGTCCAGTTAACGATCGGTAACGAACGTGTTCGTACGCGCTCGAGGCAACAATTACGGCCTGCGCGCTCTTTTCATTAATTTCAGCTGGCGAAATGTTGGTTTTCGTTGCGAGTACGTCGAGCGTTTGCTCGTCGGGTGGGGGAGGGGGCATACGCTAAGAATAATCGTCGGCAAGTGTTTCCGCGACGCGTCCACCAATGGCCCGAGAAACAGGCGCGCGCGCGATTATCCGTCGCGTCTCGCTTTTAATTCGCGGCGTTTCGCAGCGGCGGCAGGCGCACGCGCAGTTTTATAACGGAAGCGACAATGGGCGAGGCCGGTCATAAATCATGCAGACTTGCCTTCTCTCTCTCTCTCTCTCTCTCTCTCTCTCTCTCTCTGTCTCTCTCGTATTATCGCATACGCCATTAACCATCGCGCGAGTTCACACACACACACATGCGCGCGCGCGCACGAAGATAACGTTTACACGAGTTGGTGCGTGCGCACGCGCAGCGCCGGTGGCATCGTCCCTCGCCGAACAAAGGGACTGCCGGCAGAGCAGCTGCCGAGGTGCATGCGGTTTTCACTCGTCTCGTCGGTTGCCGAGTGGCCTCATTAACGTCCGATGAGGCTGCTGCTACCGCTTCGCTCTGCCGATATATTGCCTGATGAATGCACTGCTGCCGCCGTCGCTCCCAAATTGCTGGATAATCGTCTTTGAGATGTTGCCTATTATAGTGCCTCCGCAGTCGAGCTTTGTTTGCGATTTGTTGGAACGGAATTGTTCTACTCGACTTTTCGCTCTGGAGGGTGCGCCGAACGCCGACTATCTCCTTCTCGAGCATCGACTGGTCGTTCGAGCGCGCAATTGTCCCGAAAACGGGCGGCGATTCGCTGCTTCGTACGTTCTGCCTTTGCCAGCAATCGAGCGTCCGCGCATTATCGAATGAAAATTCGCAGCGTTCACGGCAGCGATGTCGCTTTTAATCAGTCGGTAGCGGGTAGCCGCTGAACAAAGCCGCGCGTCGAACGAATCAATCCACTCCCTCTGCCGCTCTCGCTGCGGATGAATATCAATTTTCCGCAGGCGCGGGCGCCGTGTTTTTCTCCATTGCGCTTGTCATTCGAGATGACGATGACGATGAGTTTTCGGGCGTAACTCGACAATCCTCCCGGCCTGCAGTTCGCATGCGAAAACGTGCGAAAATCAAATTACGAAAATCCGCGACGTTTCGAGGCACGGCGGCCTCCCCTCGCTGTCATTCGCCGCGGCGCGAGAAATGCGAGTTAAAAATCGGCCGGCCGCTTCAGTCATTGATTTGGCGCTCAAAGCGGTTCGCCGAAATTGCCGATGGCGCGAGTTTTTCGAGTGACGCCGCATGCCGTGCCCAATAAATTGCTATCGGAAAGTTGCTTAAACGCTGCGATGTTTTTTGACGAGCGCGTTACAAAACACATTCCAGCCGGGACGGCAAGCCTCGAGCTTCCCAAAGAGCTGCGCGTGGCACAAAGAGCCGCGCGATAATCGGCGCGGCGGTGGCGGAAAAAAGATTGGAGCAGGAGAGAGAGAGAAGGGAGGTAGGTAGGTCGTGGCGAACAATGCCGAGCGAATATCCCCGAGAGTTGAGTAATGCGCGTGTCGCTGACACGCTGTTAGGAGAGACAAACGCTTCGCGAGCGAGTGACGAGCCCGCGGAGGAAATGATACTCGCACCCCGAGAATAATAGAAATGGCAGGCGCGAGCGAGCCTCGAGAAAAAGCGAGATAAGGCGTGGCTCTGCTCTCTCAGGTTTGATTCATCGACGTTCATTGTCCCGAGTCCGCAACGTCGCGATCTCGCTTCGACGTTACGCTCGGCGACGTCTCGTTGGACTGGGCTATTTCAACGCTGCACTCGGGCGCAGGCAAGCGTACAATTTGCTGAGCAAGGCCAAGCCGAATTTCTAAGAACGCGACACCAAACGCACAGCGTGGCTCAAAGGCTCTCTCGCCCGAACTGCGCGCCTGAGTATACACCTACAGAGAGACGGAGAGAGAGGTTTGCCTGGCGACGCCAGCTGCGTCAATTTGCGAATACGTACGCGAGAGAGAGAGAGAGAGAGAGAGAGAGAGAGAGAGAGATGCTGCGCCGGCGTCATTATGCGAGAGACCCGAGAACTGTACGCGAGGTTCCCGTCTGTCTAGCGCGCGCGCGCGCGTTCCGTCATCAGGCGCTGCTGCGTCCGCCCAACCAAACGCTATCGATCTTGCGAGGCGGCCGCGCGCCAGCTAGCTTTGTGCACCACTCGCACAAAGCTCGAAAGGTGCACGCTTTAAAGTCCACGCAAATGTAGCTCGGGCGTCGTTTGTCAATTTACAGATCGACAGCTACGCTTTGTCGATTAAGCCGTTGTTCAAGTATATTCCTAGCTGAAATATCACCCGAGGATAGCGCGCGACAGCGAGTAGAAGCAGTCGAGTTGCTGCCAGACGCTCGAGAGGCTGCGCTGCCAAAATGCATCCGCGGCCGCCTTGTCGACGCTGCAATGTTGGCAAGAAATTTTTCGTCCTCACACGGCTCTCGTTAATGCTAGTCTGATGTACAAACTGACAGCCACCTTGGAGATTTTCTTGTTTTCGTTCAATTCCAATCTTGCAAATAATGGCTGTCGTCAGCCCTTTGAAGTCAATTAAGCAAGAACGGATCTACTAGAGGCGCCTTGTCGTCCTTACAAAAATAACCTACAAAAAGACCTTTCTCGTGTGCTATTCTTTAATCGGTAAAATCCTGCGGCTTTATCTTGACGTCCAAGAAAATTGCGCGAGAGAGAGAGTAGAGTGTCGCGTACAACTTTCATTTGCATAATCTATTTGCTTATTCATTCGTTCGGTTCTCTCTATCTTCTCTTCTCCGTTTTGTCATTGCGTCGTCGTCTCGTTCGTGCTGGGCCGATACACACGCAACCACAAAAACACTCGGAGTCGTGGAGTCGTAAACACTTGGCAACAAACGCGACTTGGCATTCATGGACTCGACGCTCTCGTTGCTGCAAAAACCAGCAGCTAAGGGTAAACAAACGTCTCCTCGACCTTTTTAAACTGCCGTTCACATTGTGAGCTTGTTTTTGGTTCGATTACTCGCCGATGTGTTGGATGCTTTCGTTTGTTCGTTCGAAGGGAAAGGATTCGAATTAGAGTGTCAGAGCGAAAGCCAAAATCATCTCTCTGGCGGTAGTACAGCAAGACGGAGAGGCAAAGTACACGTCTAATTCCACGCAGAGCTGCTTTGGGGGCTTTATCTCGCTCCACTTGCCAGAACAGAGCAGCAGTGGCTTCTTCTCCGCAATCTTCGCGTCGGCTTTCATCGCCTAGCTCGCCTAGCTAGGTACCACTACTACTACGGCCGGGCTAATCCGTCTGTTTCCACTTGCGCCTGTCGCCGCGCCTTTTCCCAGACGCTAATCCTACCCGAATATCTCGGCCTTATCTTGCCCTCCCGCCGTGCGATCCGGAACAGAGACGACGAGGCACCTTGTCAACGCTGCTGCTCATCTTGCTACCTATAAGTAACACATGCCAATGGCCACATGTAAAATAGCTTTTTCCAAGCTTCTTTATTCTGCAATTTGCGTACTGCACTTGTGTCACTTTATATCTGCTTTGGCCCGAACGATCTCCCGATCGCAAGTCAAATGTTTCCAAGGGATTTCGCTGATCATTCAATCAAAATTGTTCGTTCGCGAGGATGTACCGAAAGAAAGTTGGGAAACTTGCTGGGAATTCCACAGTCAAAAAATAATATAGCATTTATAGCCTTTTTTCTTTCCAAGCATATCCGTTTTTACTAAGAATCTCATTAAATATTCTTGTTATTTCGTGCTCTACATCATAATTTGGCATATCATTCCGTGGAAGCTCCGTGCATGACAGAGAGAGAGAGGGAGAGAGAGAAAGAGAGAGAGAGAGAGAAACTGCCTTATTAGGTGATACTTCATGCATCAGTTCATTTCGTGGGCGCCATTTAAATTCTCCGATTTTTTTCATTCTGGCCGCTTTCGTTCTCTCGTCGTCGGAGATGGAGCCTTTGTTCATTTCTCTCATTGCTGCTGCCAGACGACCTCTCTCTCTCTCTCTCTCTCTCTCTCTCTCTCTCTCTCTCTCTCTCTCTCTCTCTCTCTTCGTGTCTTGATTTTTCAGCTTTTCCTCGACGAATTTATTTTCGTCACTCTTGTGTCCAGAAAAAATATAAACAAGGCAGAAGAAAGAGTTTCTTATAACCGTTGGTCAGCATTGTGTTACGAAAGCTTCTCGTTGACTTACAATCATGATTCCTGTTAATTAAGATTCGCGAAGCACGACAGATCCAATCTAAGGAATTGAATTTGCGTTGTGTAGAAGAAAACTGTTTTAAATAACTTTTTCAATAAACTCCGAGTAATCAAAGATTTGCGCGCAAACATGCCGTTTCTATCTGAATAAACCTGCTAATTAACTGTTTAAACGTAACAACGATAATTAAAACCACGCTTACACGCACATTGGCTGTTATAAATATTAATAAATGTCAATGACATCGACGTCTGAATTGAAAAAGGAAAAGATAACGCGAAATTAATTGAGGCGTATGTTGAGCGAAAAAACATTTCAATCGGCAGCGAAGCAAACGCATTAAAAACGTAGAAATCGGTAGTATTTATTAATCGCGCAGCGCCAATGAGACTGGGAAATGGAAAGCCAAAAGCATAATTAATTAAAACAGGACGCGCGACGGAACGATACAGCCAGCTGCTGTGCTTCGCCGGCTGCGAGAGCTAATCAATCAACTGGGTAACTTCGCATTTCTTTGTGGACACCGAGCAAAAGTAATCGTCGATGACAGCGACTAATGCTTGCAACCAGTCGATTGTTGTTCGTTAGATATATATCTGCTTTTTTTTAATTCAACCTGACAGATTTGTCAGGTGGAACGATGCTAATGATCATTATTGCGAAAACAACCGCGAAAAAACGAAACAAAAAAGAGAGAAAAAAAGAAGCGAAGAAGAAAAAGCACAATTCATCTTTCTCTCGTACGACAAGTCAATCCGGCGTTCGCTCGTGCTCTTCATTCGTTATCGCAGTAAAGCGCTTTTGTTCGACTATATCTTGTTCTGTTGGCGGCTTCTCGGGATGTGTGTTCCTTTGCCAAATCTCGGCAAAACCCGTTGCTGCTGGATGTTGTGCGTGTGTGTGTGTGTGTGAGTGTGTGTTTATGTGTGTGTGTGTGTGTGTGTGTGTGTGTGTCTTGACGCGTATTTATTGTCCTTTTATCAACGATGAATAATGACGCGCGTGTCGTCGTTGGGGGATAAAATACGACGAGAGCATTATTTACATTGTCATGAAATAGAAATAGAGCACGACCGCGACGGATTGGGCAATTCGAGCTTTCAAATAATTTACATTGTTTTAACGAGGTTAATCAGATAACACGTGATTTATGCGTGATTAACATTTGGCGCCGTACGTACTGCATCATTCATTAAAGTAACATTGCACTTTAATCATAAAGAAATCCGTGAGGTCGGTAAGGAGGGATCCTCTACGCGGAAGCGTAAAATCAATCGGTCCGCTCTTATCGTGGAAAACAAATCCTTTCGCATGAAAGTCGAGCAATTGCTTCGGGAGCGGGAGGAGGGGGTAGGCGCGCTCGTAAGATCCATCCCGGAAGACGTGGCGGCACTCTTCTACTCGTCGCTCACGCAATTAGCGAAATTAACGAAAGGGACCACGCTGACGAATAACTGCGACCCCCTTAAGCTCGTTGATGCAAATTCTCTCTGTCCACCGCCACTGAACTAATGATTGTTTCACTTGGCAAGTATTCGTGCGGAGAGAGCGAGTGAGCGAGAGCCCAATTAATGGCCGTGCGGCTTTCTTCGTGACCGTTTTCGAGTTTGTCGATTAATTTGAAGCTTTCGTGCAGTTTCGGTACGACGATGTGTGGTTGTTCCAGCGAGTTTTGCTCGTCGATGAGGAATCTCCTTGGGTTTTTTCATCGTTAATATAAATGGCCACTTCCTTCGAGAAAATGTACGAGGCAAAAGAACATTATTTCAAATGATACTTAGCGAAATGCACAGTAAAATTATTGAAGGGACCCTTCATCATCCTACTGAAAAATGAAGCAGCATAATTTGCATAAGCCCTGGAATATTAACCCATGAAATACACACATATATATATATATATATGTTTTCGGCGGTTCGCTCGCCCCTTGCGTTTTACCGCAGGCAACCTGTTCTTTGCCCGCTTGTATTTCTCTTTTTTTCTTCTCCTTCCCGTGCTCTTTGGGGTGCCATTTGCGTGCGCGTTTATCTTTTTTTCAGCCTCTATTTATTTCGTGCAATCTTTGCGTTAATGAATCGTGCGCGTGTGAGAGATAGAGGAAAATTTGGCTGAGAAAAATGTTGCAAAGCAAATCATTCTCGCGTATTGCAAGAGTGAAAAGATGGACGGGGCACGATTGAGGATACTTGGTGCGCGCGAAGCGAAGAAAACAAGCCGAGAACAAGAGAAGTATGACTAATTTGAGAGCGCGGCAGAATGCAAGGAGAGGATTTCTCGAAAGTCGCTCGTTTCGCGCGCGCGACCGCCGACAGATGCTAATTTTTCGCATTTTTATGCGCGCGGAAAGATAAGACGCGCGTATACACATACAATGGGGCAGTTGAGTTACGAGCGAGCAATTATGGCGAGAGATTTTCCTATACGCTACCGGTGAGACTGTTAGTTCCTTATTATTTATTGCCGAGTGGTCGACGGTCTGTCAGAGCTGCAACAATGAGTCGGACAAAAATGAAAACGAACATCAGCGCTTCACACGTTCTCCTTTGTGCCGTTGCATTACATTTTTCAACGCGCCGATTATCATCGTAGACGAGCATTTTCACAGTCTACAGGGTTTCATTATGATAACTTCCTTGCTAATTACATTATGCAATCTGCGTTCTCTTATCTCGCCTATGATAAGCTCGAGCATGCTTTAGTATTTTTTTATCTGCTCAAATTATACTTTCCAAGCTCAATTACGAGTTGCAAATACTTCTATTATTAATGGTAGCGCGATAATCAGTTCCGCCATTCGATAGAAATCGATGGATCGCTTATCGAGTCATCCATCCGCAGATAAATCGTGCGGATACAGGGCCCTACGCGCATCAATCGACTAATCATTCCAACGGATGACTATGCCATTGTCGTCGAAATTGCTTCGTTCAACCCAAGCCAAGCCTTCTCCTTCGTTTTTTCGGAACTTTTTATCGGACCATTAAACACGCGCTGGCGTCGTCGCGTAAACGACGTCGTTAACACGGATCATAATGGGCGTGTATCGAGCTGCGCACCTAATGATCCGGCCGCCCGCGCGGCCGCGCTGTCTGCTAAGTCTATGCATCGAGAGCAGCACCCCAATCTCGCCGACAACTTTATTCGAAGAGCCGGACGCTGCCGCACTGCCAGTAACTTTTTCAGCGAGGCGAGCCTTGCAGCACCGCGAAAACCGGCATTCGTGCGCGTCGGAAGAACAAAAGGGAACGCGGGCGCGTAAAAATGTCGCGCGGCCTCTCGGAAACTCAAAATAACTGTTTTCTCCGAAGGAAAAACGGAGCACACGAGTAATCCAGCAATAGCCAGTTCAGTTTGGACATGCTCGTAAACACTCGCCAGAACAAATAAAGGTCCGTGTGTGCGTGCATTCGTTGCACGTTCCGCTTCTCTCCTTTTTTCCGTCGTATCGATGTGAAAGCTCTAAAACCCTTTTCGTTTACTTTTATCTTTTTTAATTTATCGCGGGCTCGAGCTGCTGCTACTGCAACTCTTTGTCACTTTAACCTCCGAGGCAAATCTCCTTTCGTTTTACGCTCGCTGTTGTTGCTGCTTCTAATCCAGCGCCTCTCGCGTAAAGGATGTTAAAGCTACGCGGGGATTTCATTTCTATGGTGGGATGCGCCGCTGCGCCTCGTAAACAGGATTTCTATATTATTCGAATTCAAATTTGCAGCTGCTGCAATGGCCAGTTAAGTTAGAGAGGATAGGTAGTTTACTGCTGGCTACATTTGCAGTTGTAACGCTCGGATATTGCGCAAGCTTCGAACGATAAAAGCTGTGATTGAAGACGTTAAACCTTTCAGGATACGTTTGCCACTTCCATTCAATTAGTTTATTGAGATAAATGTCGTTGACTCGCGTGGATAGCGAGGCTGAAGTTACGTGTGCGGTAAAAGCGCTTCCCCGCCCACGCCGGAATCATACTCGAGCACAACAATTTTAACGTCGCATAGCCAGAAATGCAAATAACCGGGTGCGCGCGCGCGGTCAAAAGAATTCCCAAGCGCATATCTCCGCGGCCTAAGAGTGCTTCGGAAAAAAGAAGAAAAAAATGCTTTGACGTGTGCCGCGTCGCACGTCGAATGTTTGCTTTTGAGCGATTCCACCAGCTGAAGCGTTGGGATCCTTTTCTCTCTCTCTCTCTCTCTCTCTCTCTCTCTCTCTCTCTCTCTTTCTCTCTCTCTCTTTTTTGCTAACGCGAAACCAATACTTCGACAAGGCTTCGGCGGTATGTGGCGTTTGAAATTGCGCATTTTTCGGATAGGCGTCAGCGCTTTTTTTCTCCCCCCAGGCTCTAGAGGAAGAGCGCACTTTTGAAGATGGCGCGGCGGTAATACCTTCGTTACACGCTGCGCGCTCGTATTTGCTCTGCGTCGAGCTTTTTCGAAAACGCGCAGCTCGCTCGCGCGGCGTTTGTAATTGACGCGCCATGGTAAATGTTCGGTCGGTCGGAGCTCATCACGGCGAGGGAGCTCTAACTAACCAGCCCGTGCAAAATTACATTTGGGCGCAATTTATTACAGAGCTGACCGAACGCGACGATTATTTTATAAGCGTAAACATCGCGAGTTCGGCAGCGGCGCGGAGGCCGAAGCAAATTTTGAAAGGTATAGCTGGCCTACGCCCGGGAATGCCGATGCGCGCGGCGAACATAAAAAAAGCGAGGCGTGTTCAAACGTCAATTCGCATCGCGCGGAATTGTATTGCACTCGTGCAAATATTGCAATTTACAGAGAGAGCAAGAGAGAGTGGGGGGGGGGGGGGCGTTTTCGAAAATACGTACGTGTTGAGAGCGAGGGCGTACAAGCGAGAAATAAGCCCCTTTAAAATCGCTGCCTGATGAGGCGCGAAAAATTGCGCGTCAAGCTCGAAGAGTATCGCTCGCCGGTGTGTGCACAATATGTCGAAAATAAAAATCGCTTCTTCCCTCGCACGCCCAGGCTTATGGAGATTGATGCCGAGCCGAGGTCGCGGCAGCTTTGCCCCGACGAAAAGGGACGTGTCTCGTCGCAAAAACTTGCGATACGGTCCGAGAACGGACCTGTCGAATGCCGACTGACTTGCGCGAGAAACTCGCGCGACAGCTCGGCATACACGACTCTACACAGCCACTCGAAGTAGTACAACAATACGTACACTCGGACGCGGAGTCCTTGTCTCGGCCTCTCCCACAATGCTAGACCCGTTCCAATTACCATGAATTGCTCGAGGCCGCGAGCCACGGCAATGTCTCAGCGAGACATCTCTAGAAAGCTAAATGCTACTTTGTCCTTTGCTGTTTATCGCCGGCGGCGTCCGAGGCGCACGTGCCTTCGTCGCCGTACCTGCACCAGTCCGGGGAGTGGCCAGAGCTCGCGCGTATCGATTTCGCATAAAATTCGACGTGCACGCGCGCCCCGAGCACCAGTAGCGTCAATTGTTTCGGACTGCCGCTGCGCCCCGCGCCTCTCGGCCCAACTGATTCTTAACGCGTCAATGTCTCGCCGGCTACGTCCAATGATTATCATAAACGAGACATAGCGGCAAACGCGCATAGACGGCCAGTGCGCAGGCGTAGGCGGCCCTATGATCAGAATATAACAGAATTGGAGGGTAATTTGACATTCAATAATGGGTGTGGGATTTCAATTACTGTTACAGATGAGGTCGACGTGATTGGATACACGAGCAACCAGTCGGACACCGATGACCATAGCAGCGTGCAGAGTAGCAGTGACAGTGGCGTTGCGATGTCCACCTCCAGGCTCACCCTTTCCGAGATGATGGACAATCTATAGGTACAGTCGCACGCATTTCCACTCTCTTTTCTCATCTTTGCCTCGAGGCTACGCGTGTAAACGAAAATTCATAACGCTCGCACGTCTAATCGCGTCGCCGGTGCTGCTGCTGCTGCTGCTGCTGTCGCCGCCGCCGCCGCTGCTGATAGACAGCCTGGCAAGCATTACTGGCTGCGTTAATGCTGCGTAAATTAATTTTGCGCGCGGTCCGGAATTATCGCCCCGAGCACCCGACGATACTTTCAATGACCTGCCAACGGACTCGGACTTTCGCAGCGTGCTCTCGGCTTTTATTTTAGACGAGGCGCGCGACAGCACAATTTCTCATTGTTTCTCTGCGATAAACGCGCTTTTCGCCTTTAGCGCATGCACATAAAGCCACGATGATGGAAAGAAAACGAAGGAAAATAGCTTTCTTTTCAAAAATGCATCGCGAGCTCGCGCAGGTATCCATCCATCGTGGTAGAAGCTGCGCGCTGGGTTTTCGGTAGATGGTGTTTTATGCAGCTGCTGCAGGATCGCTCGTAAATTTGCCTCTCCGTACGGCACCGACGCGCACGATTGGCTGATTGAAAATCGTCTCGGGGCCTCTTTTCTTGTGCAATTTTCAGCGGAAATTTCACGCTTTTCTCTCTTCTTCTTCTTCTTCTTCTCCAGCTTTACTCTCGATAATTAATCACTCGCGAGTTTTTCTTCGCGAGACGCACAAGCGGATGGAGAAACGTACTCCTGTTTCGATCCGATAATTGGATAAGAGTTGCGTCAAGTAACCAAGACCATGAAGCGATATCGTGTGCCGTCGCAGAGAGAAAGTTGAGTATGGCATCAATACGTCAAAAAATAACGAAGTAAAAAGAAGAAAAAACACAGGCAAAAAGTATTACGCGGTCTGCCTTGACACATGGCTCTATGTTAAGCGTATAATATCTAAACGGAAAATGGATAACCTACGTTGCACACGTCGTCTCGTTTTGCTCTCTTGGTAAAAGCGGAAAAGACGGAGGAAATTCCGACGATCTGCTCAATAAATAATGCGCGCGCTCCGATATAGCCGTAGAGGAAGTAAACGGTAAAGGGGAGTAGGGCTTTGGACGCACACATACAACGCCCAATGGAAAAATGTACGAGAAGAACGTGCTGCGAACGATTCGGAGTCACCTTTCGACGAGCAGCAGCAGCAGCAGCAGCAGCAGCAAAACGAGCCCGATCTTACAATTTTAAATCTTTCAAAGCGATACCGACAAAATTTTTGTGATATTACTTTCTGAGCGAATTGATAAAACCTTTTCGTGCTCGGATCTGTTGTGTTTTATCTCCGGTCGTATTTTCTTATAAGATTTTACTTTTTTTCGACGCTACTTCTTCTATAACAGCAAATGGTAATGGAAGATGGATCGTTAGTGTGGATCGGAATAGCTATATCTACATCTGATCAATTTTGCAAGTTGATTTCACTTTAGCAATAAGTTTGACTGATACTGCCACTAGTTCATCAAATATTATTCGCTGATAAGAAAGTTCATATGACTTATTAAATGCTACAGATTGATTATTGAAATGTACGTTAACGAATGACATATTCTGCGAAATTATTTCCATTTTAGTTCTATATAAATATCAATTCATTAAGGTTTCACAGTCAACCATATAAATTGAGAACTGAGAACAAGTAATGAGATGTTTCTTGAATTTTTCCAGACGAGAAGACGGCGCGAGGGTGGCGGCAAGTGGGGTCAGGAAGATAGTAACAGCAGCAGCAGTAGCAGCAGCAGCAGCAGCAGTAGCAGTACGTCGAAGCAACGCGGAAGGCCACGAAAGAGGACGCGCATTGGCAACATTATCAGCAGCAAGTAGAAGACCTCCGAAACGACATTGAAAGAGAGCGCATCAGCGTCGTCCTGGACATTAAGAAGAGCAAGAAAGCCACCCTCGCGATCGAGATAGAGTCCTTTTTTTTAAGAGGCTGAGAGGTAAAGAGAGAACAGGAAGATCTCGCCTATTCTTCTTCTTCTTCTTCACACGTACACAAAAAAAGAAAAAAAAAGTTTCATGGACGAGAGTGAAAGAGTGCGAGAGTGAGAGCGTGAGCAAAGTAAGAAAGACTGATTGGGATTATAGCAAACAAAAAGCAAGCCACGCGGAGCATTATATATGTGAATTTGTACATATTTGAAAGAAATGTCGAGGGAGGGGCGAAATTTCGAAAAATGGTATATTAACGGTTTTTTGAGCTTGTGGCGATCCATCATCGAATCAAAGTCGTGCAATCTCCAATGGGAATAAATACAGTCGTGTTTAAAGAAAGGATGGCAGTTTGCATGCGCGAATGAAGTAGAATGTGAGAGCGAGAGTTTGTTTTTTGTGCACGAAGTGACTAAAAAAAAAAAGGAAAAAAGACAGAAAATAAGAAAAAGAAAAGACAGTTGATTTGTTATTGTACAAGCGAGGAATCGATACATGCCAGTTGTTTTCACGCACGCTCGAAGAAATAGAGAACTAACTTTTAAGAGTTGTACGTAAGGACATAGAAATTTAACCTCTCGAAAACACGATTGCCTGTGGACAAAAATATTCGTCGTTTCTTCTGTTTTTATTATTCCTTTCTTGTTTTTTCTGTCGAGGCATTCATTTAATCCCCGTTTTTTAAGTCCATTCTGTGAGAAATACTAATGAAACCTCATAGTTTAAGCGTTAGAAAGTATTGCAACGGTTATCTCCCTTTTTTCCAAAGTGAATTTTTAATGATTTTTGTTCTGTCAATCGTACTTTCGATTATTGTAACAATACACGTTTGTCAAGCCAAGGCTTCTTTTTCTTTTTCTAAGAAGAAAAGACGTTTTGGCTTTTCGATTTTACAGTGCATCTCAGCACGACAAATACACTAACAAACAAAAATCGCGCATTATTAATATTATTATTAATTAATTAAGGTAATAACGAAGAAGAAACACATCTCGTTGCATTCGAGATAAAAAGTACAAATTCTGTAAGACCCTTGTGTAAAACATATGCTTCATCACCTGTTTTAGCGACCGACCTGTAGTTCGGCCTTTAAAAAAAATGATGCTCCGGTGTATCAGATAAAAAACGTGAGTGTGAGTAACGGACGAATGCGGCTGAGTGGTCCAACAAAAAAAGTTGAGTGCTGACTGATAAAATTTTTTTTCTTTTTTTTTCTTTCGAAAAAGCCACTTTGAGCTGGATAAAAAGTCTTTCATTTTTTTTTTAATTTTAATTTTTAACTAACTTTATGCGTTTGAAATTCGAAATCGCGAAATATGTTATTGCTTTGGTAATTTATTTGTAAAAAAAATAATAACAAATTAATGCATTGTCGTTTTCTCTCGACAAAAAAGTGAGATAAATATTAGGCGTTTATTCTTTTTAACTGAGGTCTTGAAGTCACGAAGAAGTGTAATACAAAGTGAGAACGCGAGAGGAAGGAGGATAGAGAGAGAGAGAGAGAGAGAGAGAGAGTAAGAGAGAGACATTTTTTTTATGGAAAAGGTCACGGAGTCGAAGCTTGCGATGTAGATTTTTAAGATTAGATAGACTGACATAAAAAAATTTACAAAAAAAAAGTAACGAGTGATCTCTAAATAAAAAAAAATGTGTTGGTTGAAAGAAAGAGGATCGTAGTGCAAAGTCGCATATGTGACGCGAAATTCCAGAAATATCCGAAGAAAAAATAAACAATGTAAATTTTTTGTGGCCAACGTCGAGGCAGTTTCGATTCTGGAATTTTTTTCTTTTTTTTTATTTATTTTAACGTATTCACCCTCGACCGCTGAGTTTCATTACGTCGAACTGATTGAGTTGGTTGAGTTGGCAAAAAACAACAATAATAGAAAGGGGCGTGTTGTTGTATCAAGAATGCGCTTACACATTGTCTGAATGGAAGAACTTTATTCAAACAATCATATTGATTGTTTTTTTATTAACTAGCGGCGGTCGATGTACACGTGGTTGGAAAATACTCATGGCAAATATTTTATTTATTCTTCGTGTTTTTTTAACAACTTAAGAGTTTTATCACATCACAGATACTTATAAGTATTTTAAGGAGAGATATCGAGTTATTGAATTCGCACAAAACATTCCTCGTTTGAATATAGGGTTGAAGGTTAACGGCAAAACTCTGGCGCGAGAAAAGCGATTATGAGTAAACAGAATCGAGAATGCCTCGGATAAATCTTCCGTTTAATAAACTAACAGAGTTAATTATTCAATTGATATGCTAAGCCAAGAAAGCAGATTAAAATCAGTGAAACATTGATCACAAAGTTCAATGAAATTTACAGAGTGCAAACTTCAAAGCACTCGGGGGATTCAAAGTTTTTAATTAAATACCTTTTAGCTTTTATTTACTGTATATCATTTCTTTCGTTTTTAACTTTCTTAATCACGCTAGAGGCCAGCTGTGTAAATTTGACGTATACTTTTTGTACGTCATTCCAACAGTGCCACGTTTCTCTTTTTCATATTTTCTTTCCAGCCCGGCCAACATCCCTTACTTTTCTGCTGTTGTAAAATACAATTTTTAAATTGAAAATAAAATTTTCATAATTTGTTTTACATTAAACGCTTGTAAAAAATTTATTTAGAAATCTTAACGAATTATAGCAATGATGACAATGTTTTTCTGATATACAAAAAAGTTCGTATGTAAAAAAAAATGAAATCATGTAAGATGTTCCTTGTGTGCAACATTTTTATCTTCGTTCGGGTATGAAGTATTTCGGACTGATGTATATATAAAGTATATAGTATTTAGTAATTTATTGGCTGAAAGTGAAATTAGTTGCGGCGTGAAATTGTATTTATGTACATAAAATTATCTAAATTTACTTATATCTATATTTATTTAATGCTATGCGTTATAGATTTTGGACAACTGCAAGTATTATACAAACTTTTTTTGTTGCTCCTGGAAAACATGCTACAAATTTTATATGTCAATGAACTTATCTGCTTTGTTGGCTTTGGTAAACAAAAATTAAAGGGAGTCGTCTGTTAAATTTTAATACAAATATTTAAATTCAGAGAAAGTAGCGCCAATTTAGTTGACTGTCATTCGCTGTCAAAAAATTACATGTACTAATCAAAATGAATATATCGGTCTCCGTAAAATCGATATATTCCGAAATATTTACTCTTCTTTATGTTGATAAATGAAATTCATAAAATTATTTCTTAAATGCACGAAAAACAGTTGCAAACGGATAAAAAATTGGTTCACTGCTAAGAATAACGGGCGCAACAGCAATACCTTTAGATCGACGCAGTATTTTAAAGCAGATGTAACAAATCGTTCTCGCGAAAAAAAAAAAACGATTCTCAGAAGAAAAGACTTTTGTAACGATTTTCGCGACCGAGAGAAGAAAAAAAGCAAAGTTTAAAAACCACTAAGTAAATAAGCAATGATTTTCAAAGCCGCGCCACCGCTGAGGCACCGAGGACTCGGCCAAATAGACTAAGATGAAGCGCTTCGAGAAACAAAGTTCGATACTTGGGGGGAGACGATTTGGAGTGAAACTGAAACACTTCGAGGGGAGTCGTGCACATCCGACGACTTGTTTTTTATTTTTCTAACGCCACTATCGGTCCACTTTTTTACGAAGGCTCAAAATCCAGAAACATATAAAGTAGGTTTACATCGAATAGGGGGTAGGAATAGAGGTGATTACACATTAATGATGGAACAAAGAAAAGATGGTTTTTTCAAAATACGGGAATTTCAAAGTCCTCGAGTGCTCGGCGGTGTGCTACGTTTCCACGATCTTTGGATAGAAAATACAAATAACAATGCTTGGTCGATCGTTTTAGAGAAAAAAAGTGTTGCAGTCATGGAGAAACTAAAAAAACTAACCAAGTAACTAATGACAAAATGGGTGTTATTTTTCGATGTCTATTAGACTTATCAGAATCAGAAACTCAACCAAGCTTATACGTAACGACTTGAAAAGTGAAAAAATAACTGTAAGTTAAAACGATGATCACAAAAAAGAACGTTAAGGACGAGATTTTCGAAAGCTGATGCGTTATATAAAAGCGATTTTTAAGAAACAAAAAAATTTAGTCGTTCGGTGCAATGAAGAACCACAAACCGGAAGTTTAACACATAAATATTCACACGACACTGCAGTCTTTTTCTACTTGGCTTTTATCGACGCACGCAAACATTTAAAAAAAAACAAAGTTTCCGGTGCACCAAGACATAAAATGATCCTTAAATGTGTAAACGACAGGATGGGAAAGAGAGTATTCAAGTGAAGCAGACGAAAAAAAAAATAATAATATTACCAAAAAAAGTAAAAAAAATATATGATGATGTCCAAACAAACTGCGTGCGAAGCGATTAGCGCTCGTAATAAACAAAAAATAATAAGTATAAATAATAAAAAAACGTCTCGGGCCCCGAGTCGCCCCCTATCCGCCGTCTACGAACAATTTTTCCTCAAAACATTTTGC
The DNA here is from genome assembly GCF_024137745.1 of Phymastichus coffea. Taxonomy (NCBI): domain Eukaryota; kingdom Metazoa; phylum Arthropoda; class Insecta; order Hymenoptera; family Eulophidae; genus Phymastichus; species Phymastichus coffea. The sequence continues at coordinate 195,563 of NW_026707000.1, read as the reverse complement.
TGCTTTAATTGTTTAGATGAGTACTATAAAGAATACTAAAAAATACACAAAAAAATAATAATGAACTACAAATCGAGCGTAAAACGGGTATGCACGGTCGTGAATGTGTGTCTGCGTTTTGATCGTCGCCTCGACCGACATGTCTCTCCCTATAAATTATCTCTTGAGAACTGGAAAATAAACTAAAAGCGCAGGAGTTTCTCAAAATTGACTGATACGAATTATTATTATAGTTGTGTGTATAATTATAGTTTTTAAGACGTTGATGAAAGAATGAATTTAATAAAGTTAACGTGACATTTTATCTGTATTCTGTAAAGTAAATGTTTTAAACCTGTGTATTGTAAAGGACGTGGGATTTCGCTTTGCCGGATAATAATTGGTAGTCAGTACTTTCTGGAAAATTCGTTCGCAATCTAGTGTGTAATAACACATAACTTGGCAGATCCTACCGAATATGTTTATCATTATCAGTAAATGTTAAAAAATATTTGTTAGAATCTCGCCGATGAGGGCCAAAATTGTATACATTGTATGATTTGTATGACAACGTATTATCGAAAAAAATGATAAAAAGAAAGAAAAACGGTGTCGAGCGCATGTATCTCAAAAATTGGCTTTGTAAATATCCGTATAATGTATAAATACCCCATCGAGAGCCTTAATCAGGTGCTGAAATCCTAAAACCGAAACTCCTGCAGCTGAGTGAAAGAGAGAGAGAGAGAGAGAGAGAGAGAGAGAGAGAGAGAGAGAGAGAGAGAACGAGAGGGAGAGAGAGAAAGATAAAGATAAAAAAAGGATATAAGGCACGGCGACAGACTACTTCGGAGAAAAAGTGCGGTCCTTTTCTCGGTCGTAGTTGAGCCACCGGCAGTAGTGGGGCCGTGGCTTTGGTCAGCCGAGACGGAAACGGAGAGAGAGAAACAGAGAGAAAGAGAGCGAGAGAGAGAGAGAGAGAGACGCGGTCGAGAGGCGAAAGAGTGAGAGTTGTGAGTATGAGCAACCGCGAGAGGCTCCGGCACTAAGAGCATTTAATCAATGGTAGAGAATGCTTAGTGGATATTTAAAAAAAAATTAACAAACATTGCATAAAAAATGAATTAAAAAAAAACTATACTAGTTTCACGTTTGTAAACGGATAACGTTGTAACTACGATTTAATGAGAAAAAGAAAAATGAATATAATGTTATTATGTAATATTATTACGAACGAGTGGCTGGTCATGAGTGAGTGAAATTGTGTGTTACGGGCAGTATAGCAAACACAAATATTATACAACAAATGATACATACATTTGTAGAACAATAAACGAGTAAAGGGTAAAGGACGAACGAAGAGACAGACAAGAAAACACAAATACGTACACAGGTAACACTAATACGTCAGACATTTATAACGCCCTGCGCGCGTTGCATGAGGAATCAATTAGTGCGTCGATGTGTGAAGGATTCTTGTAATAAGCATATAAGTGTGCGGAAGATATTTCTTTAGGTTTTGATTTATCAGCGAATGATGATTTTTGAACGTCCAACTCGTAAAGAGCACATAACGATAAAGTAATCAATTACAAAAAACACTCATTAATATGATTTTATTAATATATATTACGGTTATTATTAATCGATTTTATCATTATTAATTATTATTAACGAAACAAAGATTAAGAAGTAACGGAAAAAACAAACAAAAAAGAAGACACAAGAGCGGTGCAATGAAGAATGTTATATGCGAGGGAGTGAAAAACACAAACATTGACACAAAAAAAATAAAAAAAGACACAACACTAGATGTGAGCGAAAATGTTGAAAAAAAGTGAAAGGGATGACAGCCGAGAGAAAACTTATTATTGTACATACGTTATATAATTACATGTGTACTCGTATGACTGTCGCGAATATGACGAAGAGCAACTCTGTTCATCGAACATAATTAATGACAATGGCAATGATTATGATGATGATGATTTTCTCTGCTTATGCGGATTCAAATAAAATTTGTGTATTATTAAGCAAGAATTACTGAGGTCAATTTTTTCATTATCCAATCCAACTTTTTTGTATATCATAACTTTAATTTTTAATTTAATTTACTTTATGGAAAATTTCGAAAAGTTTGCTGAGGTTATCATATGACACTGAAAAACAAAGTTATTATTAATTTAAAACTTGTTAAAATGTATTTCACTGTATTATCTGATTTATCATAGAACTTTTTATACGTTAAAAATATTTTTAATTTTAATTTCTTCAATTAAATTGAATTGCAAAATAACTCAGTTCTTTGGTGCGCGAAAATTATTCTCGAATAAGCAAATTTTAATGACTGAATAAATAGAAACTATAATATTAAATGTGGAATCGACTTAAACTGCTTTAAAAATGGAATATATGGAGCACAAGCTTTGTAATAACAAATCTATTAGTGCTTTTAGTGTGAAAGGAAATAAGCAACAAAACTCGTTTGAATTTCGAACTTTAGTTACGAAACATAATGAACGTCGTTTATTTTGGCACGGTCCTTAGCAAATTAGAGACAATCGCTAAAGCTACATTTAAAATTTGTGAAAAAGGAAAGAAAATACTATGATTTTGACTTGAAAATAATGACCAAAAATATTGCACTGAAAAATATGCTATCAAAATGAATGCTTTCACTTGTAATGGCATATCCAGAACGCATATAGTAGAAGTTCTAAGAGGCGGAGAGCATAATAACGGCCGGTTGTTTTCACTGGTCAATGCGCTGCTGATTGCACGCCGTCTCTCTTTGACGTCGCCTACGTCTTCCGTGCGTATACAAAGGGGACGAGCTAGAATGCAGGCAAACTGTATATTATGGTTAATCACTCTCCAGTGCCGCGATATCATCCTCCCACTAATGAGATTGCCCGAGTGAGACAGGCTCGATGTGATGTTCCTGAAGCAATTTTGCCTTGCCGATAAGACCTTCTATTTTCTTTACGTAGATTAAGCCCACGTACTTTCTCTAGTTATTCCAAATATTTGTTTGTTTTGTCTTTAAATAATTATTCAGAAACCATTTGCGATGATATTTTTCGAACAGAAAATGCTACTATTTAAAAGTGCTAGTAGATTAATAAACACGCATAAGATATTGCTATTATTTGCAAGCGCTTTAGCATATCTGAACTCTATCCATTCGTTATATTTGATGAAATAATCAGTTATTTCTTGACTACTAAAATTTTCGTTTGTTACACTAGTTTCATTCTTATCAAGAATATCGTACATGAAGCGCCATCTGTTCGCAATGCGACAAACTCTCTACGAATGAGCAACTCGATAGACCACTTCGTAATCGCAAAATTATATAAAGTACTCCAAACTTACATTTAAAAAGTATTTCGACTTCTGAAATTCGTTGAGCTACTTCAAAATACACTGCAAATATGAAAAAGTATATCTTAAGAATACATAGGTAATTTAAACTTCGAGTAACAATGTTTTGTACACTGTCTAAAGTTTTGGTTATTTGTTGAAGCAAAAACTATCTAATTGAATTTAGAGAAGATTAGAAAGAAAACATACGGGTACTCTGAATTGTTCTCATTGTTTTCTTAAAATATATTAGTTTAATGCATTCTGAATTGGGCAAAATAATAGTATTATAAATATAGTAAAATTGCGACAAAATTACGTCGTATACATTTTCAAATTTTGGCGCTTATATCTCTCACACATATCAAAATGAACTTTGCACTGTGCTCAGCTGATCATCCAAAACAGTCCAACTCAACCTCAAACTGCATAGTATTACGGCGTAGTATGCATTCACTTTTACAGTATGCACTTTTCGTTTTATCTTATTATTTTATATCGCTTATAAATCTCACTATATAATTTTAAACTTTTTAATTTATTCTTTTATACAATTACTTAATTATAATAAAAAAAAAAGAGATACGATGGAATGGAGGAACGAGAAGACTGATAAGATGCCAATAAACCGCATAATTTTAATGAGCTGTGGCAAATATAATCCACCAACATTTATGCATCTACGAATGTTTGGTATGTATTATTATGTAAAAAATCTGTGTAATTTCTTAACGTGATAAATAAACTATTATTTTAAATTAAAGCAAGTTGAAATGACTTTGGTTATGTTTCTATCTATATAATCTTGTTCAATGCTAACAAGTAAGAAACCTCAATTAATGATGAGGTCATAACGCAGTCAACATCTTTCTACATTTTTTCATCAGTCAGAATTAAAAACTTGTAAATTTCTAAAACTGTTCTTTATTTACAACTGATACAAGGCAATAAATCATGGTTATATTTAACTTTGAAATCACCAAGAGTCAACAAGAAATTGAAAAATATGTTAAGTTATTTTAAGCCAATTTAACTTGCATTTAATCTACTAACTAGTTTTTCAATGTAGGGTATAAGAAGTGATTGATATTATTATTTATCATTTTTTCCAAATACTTTCAATAAAAAATAACAGCTAAATGCAATCATTAAAAAAGTTATTGCCAGCAAGTCACTACTTATTTGTAGATATTATTTTACTAAGTATAAAAGGTAATCATATTTATTCATGATCAAATTCCTTTTTTAGAAAGAGCACGTGATCATCTTCACACTCTGCGAACACACACTGTAATAGGAGGTGTAATATCACCAGTAAGTGAATCTAGTTCAAATAAGGATCTCGCAGACAGTACAATAAGATGTGATTTATTAAACTTGGCTACTAAGGCAAGCGACTGGATTCGCATGAGCACTTGGGAAATAAGGCAGATGAGCTCAAAGAGTACCAAGGAAATCTTAGAGCACCACCAAAATATATTAGATTCGTATATTAGTAATGCCATTGACAATAACATAAGTAATGAAGATGTAGAGTGGATACCTGATAATGTTAAGAATAATACAAGTCAATCCCAAATACAAATTAAATTACTCTGTGGCTCTGACCTAGTTGAAAGTTTGGTTACTTCCAAACTTTGGTCAGAAGAAGAGGTAAATTGTTTTTGTATTAGTATTAAGGTCAGTCCATTCAATTATACTAACTGCTTTTTTGCAGATAACAGAAATATTAGAAAAGTTTGGTCTAATTGTTATAGGCAAAGAAGGAGTAAATGTATATAAATTTATATATGACTCAGATATTCTTTCAAAACACTTAGTAAGTGTCCTCTTTTGTACTTATGAAAGATATTGCAACTGCAATACTTTATTGCAACTGTTATTTTTAGAATAATATTCACATTGTTACTGAATGGATACCAAATGAAGTGAATTCTACTCGGATAAGGCGAGCTTTGCGACGAGGAGAAAGCGTTAAATATCTCCTTCACAATGATGTCATTGAAGCAATTTATAGAAAACGTATTTACAATGCCGCTAATTGGCTGTCGACGTAAGTAAACTCAAGGCACATTTTCACAGCTTTAAAGGAGCTTTTCAATATCTATTAAAGTCGATAAATAACAGAGCCGTATTATAAACGCGTCGTTCAAACGTATTAAGAAGTGGGCTGTCTTGTCTTAGGCTGCTAAAAATAACTATTGATTAAAGTGGCTTTCAACGAATTTTAGGAATTTCTTTCTCGATCGTGGCATGAATTCTACCGAGATTTTCAATTGAATTTCAAAATAAATCTATCATAAAGTTTGTAATAGCGTGGAATTTTTAGTTATCTGATTGAGAACTATATTATCAAGTTATCTTATCTCAATCAGTATTCAGTTCTATTTATTTGTGTTGTACAACTTACGAAATTCAGTTACGCTATTTGCTTCGTAAGAATGAAAGAAGAATTTCCTTTTGAAAGTTCAACTAGATCTGTAACTTAGGCTTTATTCAATTTTCGTCGAATTTGAAGATAATTAGTGCAAATTTATAGTTCGTAACGTAGTTGGTATGCAAAACTTGCTGTTGACCTTCAAGTCTGCAAATTTGAAAGCTTTTACTCGGCATGAATCAACAAAATAATTAAATAGCAAGTACGAAACTCTACCAGATATTCACAGGAAATGGAAAAATTCAAATTCAAATAAAAAAAGAAACAAATATCACAAGTGAGTCCGACAAACATCGCGCGAGCTTAAACGCGAAATTCAATCAGCCAGCAAGGTTCAGAGCACAATGTGAGGTAGCGCGACAATCTGTAAAACTAACGAGTCTCGGCAGCATACTTTGATCTGTTGTTGGTTTGGTAAGGGAGGAGAGGGGGGGGTGGATAAAAAGGGAAGAAAAGAGCATCGCGGCGTAGAGCGCGAAGGGGAGAGAGCGACTCGCGCGCGCAACTTCCTTCTCGTACAGTCCATCGACTCAACGTCGGTGGTGCGTTGTGCTCCCCTCTCCCGTGAGCAACCCCTCGCTTCGCGCTCACTGTTCTGCCGCGCTGCGAGTTCAGTGCGCGCTCGGCGTTCGTTCGCTTTACGGGCTCGCGCCTCGCGCCTCGCGCCACGCTCTTTGCCAGCTTTTCGCGCACTGAATTGGCTCTCTATTTTCCTTTTCATACGGCCACACCAGCAGCGCACGATGCAGCAGCCGCAGCAGCACTGAGTCTTCGGCAAGCAGCAGTAGGATGGAGGAGAAGGGACGGGTCATATTGATGTCATGTGGCAGTTACAATCCACCGACGCACATGCACCTGCGGATGTTCGGTGAGTTGAGTGTGCGAGTTGTGTGTGTAATCGATAATCCCCTCCGGAGGTTCGCTTGTCGCGGCTGAGCACAGCGGCGGCTACTGCTGCACCTTTTTGGGCTCGGGCTTATTAGAGCGTCCGACAGCGTGACGTCAGCGACGAGCAACTGCCTTCATCCCTCTCTGTCTTGCTGCTGCTACTGCTGGTGCTGCTGCTGCTGCTGCTACTGCTGCGTCGCTCGTATTTTCGGCCGATGACGCGCTTTGGGGCTTGACGCCGCGAGGCTTTTAGCTGCGCGTGCCTTTTTCTTGCTATCGATAAATATTGACGTGGACCTGGATGCGGATACCTCGTTGCGCTACAATATAGAGTGGCGCGATAATGTTGTCGACGATGAGAAGCGAGCTATCGGCTAATCGCATCATTCAATTTGCAGCATGCACAGTTTGTACAGCTTCTCTATAGCTCTCAACTAAATTGCATTTAATTCCGTAATGGATCCGATAAGTGCTCTAATAAAAAAAGCTCTCTGAGTTTTCGCTTTCTTTCGCTGCTGGCTGCCGCAATCTATCTATATATCGCTAATGGAGCTTCATTTGAGCTTTCGGGAAAAAATCGCAATATTGAAATGACGCTTGGTTGCCAACTCCTTTTGCACGCGACAGTGGATTCTCGCGTCGGCGTTTGCTTCGAATGATAAAATGATCGCGCGCGCGAGTAACAAACGATAGCGATCCATCGCATAAAGTATATTATCGGTGAGCCGACTGCTGCAAACGCGAGCCTCGCTGAATTTCGCTACCCTCCCGACCGTTCGAAATGCCCAAGCATTATCAACGCTCTTGCTATTTCCACCCTTTGGCGTATATACGTTTTAAAGATGATAAATGCGCAGCTGGAAACGGGATTTCTCTTCGGATACATTTTTCTCTCGGGTGCGATATCCTCGCGATAGCAGACCCGAGAAGAGACCGCGACAAAGGCGGGCAGAAATGGGAGATTCGATTTGACGCGCATAAGTAGCGGAAGAAAATTGGAAAACCTCCTCGGTTATATCGTCGGTTATTGTGAGCTTATTTCAAAGGAAAATAATTTCTCGCCGGCGTCGAGGAGAGAGAACGACACGCCTTCGGGCATAATTTGAAAGAACGCTCCTCTCGCTCGAAATTGCTATTGGATAATTGGCTTTCCCAACTAATTAGCGCGACGAGGACTTGTTCATTTGTCTCTCTCGATCGTTCGCCGGGGATGGCCTTTGAGAAAAATCCTCAACTTTTCTCGTTAAAGAAAACTCCACGCGCTCCTTTTGAAAGTCATCCGAGAATGATGCCATTTGGACCTTTGTCACGCCGAGCGAAAGCCAAGTTCCTTTGATATTCCCGTAGCCCAAGTCCTTATTTGATTTCAACGTCGCTCGCGGAAATATTTCCTCGCGGTATGCTCCAACGTTTTCCACTGTGAAAGTACTCGCGCGCAGTGTTTTATTACGAGGATGCAGCCCCCTCTCCCAACTAGAACTTGAAATACGTTGCGCGCCCATGAAACTGTAACAAAGCTCGACTTGTCGCGAATTAAAAAGGGAAATGCAGGCCGCGGTGGCGCAAGCGCGTATGAAATTTTAACGAGCATTTGTCGCTCAAAGTAACTCCGCTCGAGTATTTTAATCTCTCTCTAAGTGAGCTTATTAACGTTTAATTGCAATCCGCGTAATAGGTCAAAAAGCGCGTGCGCGTGTGCGCAAATTACTCGAGCTTGTATTTAAAGTGGCAGCGTACCAGCGGGCGCATAATTATCTCGTTCGCGGAATTAGTCGGATGATACGTCCAGCCTGCCTAAAATATCGGACGCGTGCACCATGCTTCCGGTGCGCCGCATCGGAATTCAACTGGCTCTCGAGCAATTACAACTTGCAGCTGCGCAATAATGCAATAAGGACTCGGCGCGCTCGCGCCGGCCGGGCTGTTTAGCCCCGTCTTTGGGGAGAGCGCGCCCACCATGCTTCAATCTTGCATAGGCGCTTGCCGTGACTTGCAAACCGCCTTGGGGAAATGGCTCCAATCAAACATGCATCGCGCAGTCGAGCTGCTTGCTTCGTCAGCGAATCATTGATTTGGCCTGGCCGTCATTTCAAAACTTTCGCTTGCCGCGTCGATTTTACCAGGCAGAAACAATGCATATCGGAGACCGACTGTTTCGGTATATTTCGGAGGTGGAGGCAATGCGACTGCAATTTTCCTCAAACTTTCTGCATTAACGTTTTCTCCAGCGCCTGTATATACGCATTCTGATGTACGGCCTGCCGTTGCTCGTACTTTCGGTTGCTGGTGCCGCGATTGGATGCTGCAGTCGAAAGTTTCATTCGCAAATGCAAACAACGCACAAAAAAAAATACGAAGAGAGTGTTTGCAAACAAACTTGTATACGACGATACAGTTCGCGAGATATTGCGTTTTACACACGATTAGCTTCTTTTCGCTACCTCGCAATATAAAACGTCGTGATTTACCGTTAAAGATAGGAGCGAACAAAGTTCGAGGAGTTTTGTTTTTTATTGACAAAACAATGACAGCGCGACGAGGATGATATCCCTCGTTCGGAGAGCAGTAAGTAACCGCGAATATTTCCGCGTACGCGAGAGTTGAAAATGTACGCAATTTCCGGATTTCTAGCTGAAATGCATAAATGGACGAAGTGCGCGTGGTACGATGTATTTTTTCGGTTACGCGCACGACTTAAACATCGTTTAGTCTTGCTTTCATTAGCTAAGATTACGATGCAGGAGAACTGACAATTCAGGTTTTCGGCTTTGAATCTCAGCAGCGTTCATATTTTTTGAATGCCGCGAGCTTTGGCGGCATCAACGCTGACTTTAGCAGCAACTGTTTTTTTTTTCGCTTTCCATTTTCGACGCATTATTTCGCTTTTCAAAGTTGCTAGGTCGAGACAACCGTGCAAATGCAATTACGTTATGACGCGAACGTACATTCGAAAACTGCCTGACATTTCTAAGCTATTAGCATATTTCAGGCAAGTTTTGCCATACACTAGTAACGCCATTGCGTTCTCTTGCGTCTATGCTTGGCCGGGCAAATAACAGCTTGGTTGCGCGTATTTAGATGGCGGTGCTAGAGCCCCGAGCGAATTCCTTTGTAATAGTACATTTGTAAAGGGCTAAATTTGTTTCAGAGCGAGCACGAGACCACCTGCACAACCTCGGCGCGTACATAGTCGTCGGTGGAGTGGTGTCCCCGGTAAACGACGCGTACGGCAAGAAAGAATTGGCGAGCGGCACGCACAGATGCGAGATGTTGAGACTGGCGCTGCAGGACAGCGACTGGATACGCCTGAGCACGTGGGAGATGCGCCAGCAAGGCTGGACGAGAACACGGGCGTGCCTCCAGCATCACCAGTCGATTTTGAATGCCGTAGTGCCGAATCAAAGCGACGCCAACAGCAACTCGATCGACAACGAAGATCTCGACTGGCTGTCCGAGAACGTGAGGAACAACGATAGCGAAGGTCAGACGCCCATTCAGATAAAGTTGCTGTGCGGTGGTGATCTGCTGGAGAGTTTCGCCACGCCTGGACTCTGGGCTGAAGAGGATGTGAGTGTTTGAGAAGGCATATTGCTCTTGGCACGCGCCGCGACAACGATAAATTCCTAAGTGGTGGGTGGGCACAACTTAGGAGAGCGAGATGCTCGCTGCTTTTCATTGATCTACGCTCATGCGCTTTTAAATTGTTTGCCGCGCCGAAAACTTTGCTCTCCAGTTTTATCGACGCGAGATAATGGTGGCAATTAAGAAAAAAGCACCACTTGCAGTGAAGCGCTGAGCAAGCATATGCAAATTTATTAAGGGCGTGTTCGGCAGTTTCACCTAAAATATTCTCCTCTGCTTCTCCTCTCTTTTTTCGGCAGCAACATTTTCCAATGTTTTTGCGCTTCGTGTCAGTTCCCAGTCGTATCTAGGTCACGCGTTTTTATTTGCTCTGCCAGCAGAGAGAAAGCAAGTTGATTGAAAGAATACCGTTGTATAAGTTTCATTGTACTCTTTTTTGTTACATTTATCAAAGAATGCCGCAGCTGTATTTTTATTTTATTTATCGGCGTATCTATATATGTAAGACAGGCTGCAGTGTATTCTTGTGTCGCCTTATCTACGTGTTGTCCATAAAAATGACTACTTTGTTAAAAACTACACTTTTTATTATTTTTTTCTTTGAGAATAATAACGCGTAAGAAAAGCTCAATTTCTAGACTCTTCAAAAGAACCTTTATCGCGCTTCAAAAAGAAACTTTTTTCCGCAAAAGGTCAAAAGAATACCGCGTTCGCGTATTTCTACTGTACGTTCACTCAAGTTGTCACCGAAGAAGAGTCATGTATGAAAATCTTTCGTTTAATACAGATCGCAGAAATCGTGGGCACCTATGGTCTCATAGTAATCACAAGGGAAGGCTCGAACCCGTACAAGTTCATTTACGACTCGGACGTTCTCTCGAAGTACCTGGTAAAAACACTCTGGACTTTCCGCTAAATTGCAAGAGTTGTTTGCCTCTTCGATATTAACGGCTTTGATTTTTTTTCCTCGCAGCATAATATACAGATAGTCACGGAGTGGATTCCGAACGAGGTGAGCTCGACACGAATACGGCGAGCGCTCAAACGTGGTGAAAGCGTTAAGTATTTGCTGCAAGATCCTGTGATCGATTACGTTTACAAATACGGCATCTATGGCGCTACAAGGCCCTCGACCATGTGAGTTCCAAGCACAGCTCACGATCTTCCTTGTTGGCCCTCGACTATTTTTATTTTTATATGTTGCTTAGTATGTTATTACTGTTTAGTTCATTGTTACTCTTGTTTTGCTGATGCGAATGGGATCTTTTTATCTTGATAATGGACTTGTGCCAAAATTATACTAACTTGAGTGATGATATGGGTGTCTGAAATTCGGAATTATTTTTCTTCGCAATAATGATCAACAGATCATTACCGTTTACTATTTTTGATCAACTCTTTTTAAAGATCTAACAATTATCATTTTTCTGGTGAACAATATTAAAAGCGATAACTTCTTTCATTGTGAATTAGATACAAGTTTCTATTCAACATATTTCGTTTCAAATAACTACTTTTTTACTATTGTTCTTTGCTTTCAAATTTAACTTAGATTGTCTTCAATAAATCTTTCAACGTATAACAAAAAAAATCTCGAAATCAAATATATTTGAAGTTGGAAGCGACAATAATAGTAGACTGCGTAGTTTAGCAAGTTATTATATTCGCGAATATCCATCTCAGAACTGTTTTTCTGTAGTTTCTGCTAAAGATGTACAATAAGAGTCGTGTAAAATAATAAATTCTTGAACAAAGGCAGTCTATTAAAAAGATTCCATTAGTCTAGTCTTCCTCGTGTCTTCCAATGTTTTCGTAGAAAAATGTTTAAAGTAACCGGAGATAAAGTAAGTTTTAAAAAATTATTATAATATTACACAGTTTGAAGCAAACGTTAGTGTTTTTGTAGATAATGTTAAAAAGTGATACAGTTGAATTTCGATAATATGAAGTTATATAAAATACTATGTAGTTCTTTTGCCGCATTTAGTTCAAGAGAAATATGTTACAAAAAATTAATTATCGATATTCCGCTGTCAAATGAAATTTTTTATGGCACTAAAGTGTACATGTACGAAATGAAGTGCGCGATAGATGTAAATTTTCTGGTTGTGATCAAAACATTTTTCAAATAAAATCAAACCTTATTTATTGAATTATTTTGGGTCGTTTGTTACATTTTTATATACGAGAAGCAGACTAAAGCTTGTCCAAACTTCTCTGTTGTTTCACGCTGCCGCTCGTGCCATCGTCCTGCTATTGGACCACTCAAAACTAAACAGTAAGTTACAATTTGCATCAAATAATTCCTCGACCGACTACCTTGACACCGACGAAGCGAATGCCTCTCTAACGCCGTCGCCAAGCGACGTGATAATGCAGGAGTCGACGACGACGACGACGACGACGCCGCAAGTTGTGAAAAATAATAGTTACTCGGACGAAAGTCCGGAGGAGAACACTGAATTAGCGCGTGAAAAGTTTTTCCGCAGTCTCGAGTCGTCGTCGTCGATGCTCCTGCAGCATCAACATCAGCAGCAACATCAGTTCAGTAGCGCTAGGGCCAGGAACGAATTATTGGCGTTTGACGACATGACCGAGAGCGAATTGGCGACAATGTGCGATAACACTTACAGCGAGGAGAGAGAGGACGACGGTTTATCAATCACGTACGAGGAGAGCAGCGAGGATTTGAACGAGTCTTCCGTGAGAAACAACAAAGACTGCAAAGTTAAGCAAACGTCCGAAGATACAGTTAGTTCGTCGAGAAACGGCTCGATTGGTTTCGAACCACTGGAGGACTCCGACTCGCAGGCAACCAAGTTCGAGAGCAATCTGGAAATCGATGGCAAGTATATCAAGTCACTGGTGAACTCGAAAAAGACGCCAAAGAAATCATCCGACGACAGAGACGAGGAGGAGCCTGAAATCGAAAGTACGCTGGACACCGACGAGGCGAAAACCGTGGCGGAAAAAGTCGAGCCAGATGCCAACGAAATCAGTATATTCGACGATGACATTAGCTACATCAAGCGCTTCCGGCTGATCATTAATAAGCCTGCCGACCAAACAACAGCACAAAGCCAACATCTCAAAGGCAGTCTCGACTCGATCAATTTGCAGGAGTCCAAAGGATCGAGTAGAAGTACGATCAAGAGTATGTCGAAGAAATCCAAGAGTTTTGAGTCGATCAAGCGCAACGCGTCGACTTCCGTCTACTGCGACGCCAGGCAGAAATCCGACAATACTTCGCAGTTCGTCACTGCGTTGGAAACCGAAGAACGTTGTTCCGCGTGCTCGCCGGACGAAGACTCGACCGAGTGTGACATTTGCAGCTCGTGCAATTTGCGCGATTCCGAGGACGCGAAGGAGCCAAGTTTGAGCGAAACGACGGAAATCTGCGAGATTTGCGGGGAGCCAGCTACGACTACGGAAGAATTGTTGACCGACAGTCCGCAAACGATTAACAGCAGGTCTGTCCCACTGAATCTTCCCAAAGCTAAATCAACGATCGAAATCAACCAAGGATCTTACAGAAGACCGACGGTGGACGAAAGGTATGAGATCGACAATTGTGGCTTGCAAGACTGCCGACTGAGAGCTTCCTTGGATACTTGTAACAAACCCGAACCACTCTATGTAAACGTCATACCTCGACAGCAAGCACCAATTAGATATATTGCCAGTCGTGACGACGTGGCGATGTCGCGAAGTTTGAGTATCGGTGGGGGAATAAAACGTTCAAGTCGAAAGACATTCCCAAAGAAAACGACGACTCAAGAGAAACGAAGGTACTCATCGGTGGACAATTTACAGAATCGAACGCTGTCGTTTCGCTCGAGCGAGAAACTCTCCAAGACTCGCGAGAGCAAGTTTACAACCTCGGCAGACAATATCAGACCAGCGAGGGTCTCGAGAAGCAGGTCATTGAGAAGATCCGCCGATAACTTCTCGTCGGGAGATAATTTGGACGAGGATGACGAATACACGAGGGTTAAGATACGCGACACCGACACCATCAAGATGATACTCACCAAGCACGGTATTAAAATAATCAGTCAGAAAGAGACGGTTTTATAGGACGACGATATGGGCGAGATTCTTTGTTAAATGTTTTTTTAGGTTCGTAGGTTGATTTTGCGGAGCTTTTTTTACAGGAGCGTATCCATATTATACAGGGTAGAAGAAATTGTCTTTTTTTAATTTTAATGGGAACATATCGATTGGGCAAGTTCTCACCAAGTTTGTTTGTCAAGTGATAAAGTCGTAAGTATACGTGTTTAGCGAAATATGTCTTCCTTATGATAGTGCGAAAATCGAATTGCCGTGTTGTTTCATATCAGAATTATATGTGCAAGTAGAATAGTTTTATATACGTGTGTGACGTTTTTAGATGGACTTTTATAGCGTTATGAAGATATACTACATCCATCAAAGAAACTATTTACTTTGCAGTATCGGTGCTAACAACGAAATTTTTAATGATTCCGCAAAGTCAACCATTATTCTCGCTAGGATTCAAGTACACTTAGTTCACGACAAACAATCAATAGAAAATTGCCCATATCTATAACTACAATCGAATGAGAAATAAATTAATTTAGTTCCAGCATAAAGACTTGATATAGAAATACAGAGCTATAAGTTTTCACGTTTTCAATTTCGAAAGTCTATTTTTTAACGTCAGATTACAAAAGAGAATTATAAAAAAGCGTTGTAAAGAATATATATAAAATAGATCCTGTTCGTCGATATATTTCGGTCAAGCTTACGTTGATGTTTTTGGAACCTCATTGATTTCTTTAGTAGCGCTTCACCAATGCTTTACTAGAGCAAATTGATGACGATCATTATATTTACAATCAAAAATTTTTTAGAGTCGCTTATTATATACGTTTAATGTGATTGATTCACTCCTATATAGAGAACAATGTGTGTTGGTGTAACAGATATATAGAAGGAAAGTAGGCAAGCAAAAATAATTAGGAATTGGAACAGAGCAAACGACAGAATGTAGAGGTAAAGACAACTAAATTTTACGTTGCCAATAATGTGCCAAGCATCCAGATGCGAAAAAAAAAGAAAAAAAAAATCTTTCCAAAAAGTCACGTAGATTAAGTTTAATCGTAATAAGAACCACGAGAGTCGTCGAGTTTATATGACAATCCTGGACATATGTCAATATACAAGTCTTAGATTTCTTGATATTATATACGTTATACAAACCTATATTAAAAAAAAAAAAAAACAATAATTAAATATCAACTGATTGGAATTATAATGAATATATACACATTAAAACTGGTTGTAAAAGCTATTATTGAATATATATTTCAGAATTTAGAAAGAAACAATTATTGCACGTTATAGCGGAATAATATGTATAACGAACGATTTCAAGCTATTGCGATTGAACATAAAAACGAATCATCGAACTATAAACTTTTTAAGCGTTCGTTCGGAGACGAGAAGCATAAAGAAGCGTAAAGCCAAAAGATAAAAAGTTATACATTGAATTTTCTTTTGTGAAAGAAATGTGCGTAAGTGAGTGCCAATATGGAAATTAAAGTCTTCTTACTCTGAAAGTGTTTTACCATTGTTTTCGTCAATTTACATTGCAGTTGCTTACACGAGAGTGCGAGCAAAAACTTGTGCGTACATCAGCTTTTCCTATGTTAAATAAACGACTGCATGATAAATTATTGATGTTGAATTTCCAACAGATATTATACAATCAGGTGTTTCGTGAATGTATTTACCTACTCGTAGTTAATTTTTAGTTGTTCGAAATAGTTACAACAAGAGCGATAAATTATAATTAGCAGAGATTTTTCATATATTTCATATATTTATATTTAGACAGAAACATTTTAGTAAAACCGACGACAATTTTTATAGCACTATAGAGTATGAACTGTTGCGTTTGATGGCAGACAACTGATGCTTCTAGGACGGAATGACATTTTTTATGTGTCTATATTACTATTATGCTTCGACATTTATTTCTGCAAACTTTTTACCTGTTACTTACATTTTTCGATCATATACTAGTTACTATGCATCTTCCAAATAATTTTATATTTTACTTGTTACAATGTTGAAAATAAAAAGTATTTAAAAATAATACTCTACACGCGATGCTTTGTGGACATATCTTTTGAGAAAGCTCTTTTTAAATCACTATTCGATGTACTATATCTTACTAAAGCCTTTGAATTTCATTTAAAAAATGAAAGCTCCATACGCTCGAAAACTCAATTGAGATAGAACAAAGAGAGCAATACTTTTTATTTTGTAATCGACAGTAAGCTATAGCTGAGTGTCATTTTTTTTCTAAATTTTCATTGGCTGCGCAGAAATAGGGTGTGCGACATAAAAATACCCGCAAGCTCGTTGTAAGCCGATTGCGAAACTCCATAACTCCCAAGCTCTGTAGCCGTTGCAGAACAAAACCATGTCAGAAGTAGAGTCGGTACACCCTAGAGTCGCGTAGAGCCACATCGTACGTGTGTGTATGAGTGTGAATGTGTAGGATGAATAGGTCAACGAGGGCAGCCGCTTTGACAAGGCCATTGTTTCAGGGCGTCACTCTTCTCGCGAGAGCGTACAAGACATCGTCGAGCGGCTGATCGCCGAAGGAAACCGCAGGTCCGTTATCGGCGTTGCTCCGAAACACGAGACTCGTAATAGAGCACGCGAGAAAGGGCATCCAGACAAGAAGAACGCACGGAAAATCCGTATCAAACACGACGTCGACTGTGTCGAATTCACCGTTAAGATTCGCATTTAAGATTTCGCACTTTCAAGTGTTCCTCCTTACTTTTCTTTTTTGCTTGTTTGTTCAATCGTTTTGTTTAATCGGTTTATCGTGTGCACTCACACATCATTATTCGTAATTGTTTTTAGTAGAATATTCTTTGTAATTTGGAATGCTCCTTTTACATTATTCTATGTAAGGCATATTAGTTATAGATAATTGTTAGTGATAATCGTTTAGAATTTTATTCGGCTGAGGAATGTGGAGCTGTTATAGGATTAGAATTTTTTTGCTTTTTCACTTAATTCACTCATATAACAATGGCACCTTTTCAATTTCCTTTATAAGAAATAAAATATTTCAGTTATCATTGATTGTTTTTATATATTGCATGCCTTACTTGTCAAATTAATTTTTATTCGAAAAGTAAGTTGAGAAAACTAGAACAATAAGGACGACTGAAAAATTCACATTCGAAGGTGATCAATTTTCATTACCTATACGAACCAACATCCCTGCAGAGATAAACATTAGAACTATACGCTCCGAATGAAAATCAGTTGAAAATTGAGATGTAACGTATATATATTACATGTTGTATATGTTTGTATTATACAAAATATAAAATATCAACAAATGAAAATACATGTTTGGAAACATGTACCGTGCCAGCAAAATTTGGAACGATGTAAGTGAAAAGATCATATTGAATAAAAAAACATTAAAACGAAATATCGAATTTCGTGTATCAATAAAACGTCTATTCCTATCATTTTTGTTAGAATAATTTAGTTTTATTTTATTTAGCAAACAAATTATTTTTATGAAAATATGCTAATTTATTTATATTTTCTATATTTTGGCAAAATAATCTTAATTTTCGAAATTAAATTACATATGAGTTTTAATTACCTCGATCATTTTCTTTCCTGTTTAAAAAAAAATTAACTTGAAGTCTCACTGAAATTACTTAATCAGCAAAGTCAATGAATTTTCATAATAAATTACTAAAATTCGTCGTCATGATTTACAGATTTCTTCTTCAGTGAATTATAAGGTCTAGTGATGAATTGCAAATATCTCATCTTTACGCAGTAAACCGATTATGGCTAAAATCCAAATGGTTAAGACGAATAAGGGACTGAAAACTGTAGGATTGAATAGCGACTGAACGTTATCCAGAAGTTCTCGTAACGTAAAGCATTACTATTAAATTTCGATATTTTTACGACCGACTAAAATATAATCTTACATCACTTAATAACTTCAATGTTTATACGTTTAAACTTTCTATCAGTCGAAAAAATGTTAAATAATGTTTTTATTTCAACATGAGAAATTATTCGATTCCAAATTGAAAAACAAATGATTTCAAAAGGTTTTTTCGTCATGAAAATGATTCATTTACATTTTCTAATGTCGTAATACCGAGTCGGATAAAATGAAAAATGTAGTAGTCGACACTCGAATTACCACTTGTGTATCCGTGAGTAACTCCTAAGAGCGGTTAAAGTTTAAAGTCAAGTTTTTTATAAATGTGAAGCTAAAAGTAAAATTATTATATTGGCAGGTACACTGCTGAAGTGTCAAGATCGATGTTCTATGAAAAGCTCCAAGAGCTTGTAACTCTATTCACAGATAAGTACGTACATGTATGGATATAACTCACAATAAAAATTAAATTTAGTGTAACTATCTGAACGCTCATTTAGGTTTCACTTGTCAGGAAATAAGACAGAGTGCGCGAAGAACACACAACGAAAAGAAGAAATCAACGTTTGAGCTTACACTGCTCTTATGCCGAGCCGCTCCGATAGAGATGAAAAATAACGTTATTTAAATTATTAGACAAATGCATGAGAACATAATATTACTATACTGAAAAAATATGTACGAGAAGTCAATGGGGGTGTTCAATTTCTATGAGCGTTCTCCATGGAGGATTTTCTTTACCTAATAAAGTTCTTGATGATTAAGACTCTGAATATCTTTCCAAAAAAACATCAATGTGGAGTAGTCTTTTTTCGTTGTTTCAACTATCCTGCAGTTGTTTTTCACTATTCATTCCGCACCGAGAGAATGCTTACACTCTTTCGTTATTAATGAAAGTTGAAAAAAGTTTATATGTGAAAATGAAATATATTTATAACAGAAGAACTAGTTAATAAGTAATTTTAAGTAATATATTTCATATCACATATTCATTACATTATTATTCCATCCTCCGATCAAAAGCTTTGTGTTCTTCTGGAGGTTATTAGACCATTCCAGTATATATGTAACTGCCTGTCATTTCTGTTGACAAATAAATAAATGAATAAAAATGCAAACATGAATTTCATTTAAAAAACACCTACTTGATCATTTTTCATGTAATTATATTTTTATTTATAAACGTTATTGTTTTGTACATTAGAGCAATGTTAGGTGTAGAAAACATTACTTTTAATAGGAAATATTTTTATTAAAATAAACTAATTTATTTACATTTTCTAAAAATTTATTTTAATGATGTACAATCTGGTAATCTGAACTACTTAAATCAGATTTCAGTTTTTTTATGCAATAAGATTTTTTTTGCAATTTTATTACCAAAAAAATACTTTTAACATTTATTTTAAGCATCCTTTTGAAGATATTTTCTCATATTTTGCTTATATTCTGACTAGAGATGCATTCCATTTAGAAGATTTTTTTTATAAAGATCAATCAACATACAAAGTGGTTATAAAGAGTGATACCTTTATAAAAATAGTTATAAAATATTTTTTTTAATAATACATTTACAAAGTATCAAAGTGTCTATGATGCTCCAAATTTTTAAATTGACATTTAATATGAAATATAAGTTATCCAATGTAGTATAATAAAAAATACTATTCGATTCTACGGGAATAATAGATTTCATCATATTATCTAAGCGGTAAATGTATTTTACATCCATCACCTCAATGAGGTCGAAAATATTTTACAATATCTTACAACGCAATGTGACCCTGTTTAAGATAGTGCAATTGCGAGATTTTAACACAAATGGCAAGACCAAACATAATTTATATTATTGCTAATCCTTGAAAATTGATGGATTATAACGACAAACGTCGTACACAAAGAATGCAGATAAAATATGTTTTTTCTCATGACATGCAAAACAGTGTTTTTATTGATGATATCAACAATCTAACTTATAAAACTTTGTGAAAATATGAATTGCGATATATCCAACAGTTAAAAACTTAAAAATCAATTTTCTTTCTTATTTCTCCGTGTTCTCTTCGATAAAACAAGCATTTAAAGTTTCAAAATTAAAATTCAAGTTGAAATCATCTCTATGCCTTTAATTACAATCTTCAACGATCTCTTTCTTTATTTTTTCTAATAAAAAAAAAATAATTAGTTTTTTCGAAAACAACTAACCGGCAAAAAGTCAAACAGTTTTTGCAATAAAATACTGAAACTTTTTACACGACCCACATTAAAACTTCTATTCGATAAAAATTTCTTCTAAAGCCTCATGATAGTTAAGTTTCTTCGCAAAGATTCAGAGACTTATGTCCTCTTCAATAAATTAAAAAAAAAGCGACTAATTGCCGTGTCTCGTTACGAGATTTTGCGTAGACCGAGTAGGCACAGAGTGACAAAGGTTGAAATCCAACCAATCGTGACTAAAAAGCCACTGTAAACTTCAGGATCTGATATCGAGTAACCTTTATCCAGAAGTCCACGTAGGGCGAAGCTTGGTACTGTCGTTGGCATAAAGTAACTCACATACCTCAGGAACGGCGGCATACCTTCGACTGGCCATACCGCTCCTAAAATGCCAATAGACAATGCTAATCGAAAGTAGTACTTTTATCTGAACGTAAGGAATAATTCGCTTTAAAAATGGAAAATAAGTCGTTTTAAAAAGTACTTTCACACAAACAATGATTCATAGTGTTAAATATTCTCGAGACTTTCACGATCGAAACAGTTATAAAAAGTGTTTTTTTTTTTAAGGCTATTGGAATGGATTATAATGAAAAAATGCAAGAGTCGACACTGGAGGTGCTGCTGGTGTATCCGCATATCTCAAGAAGCTAATTTTACAAGTTAAGTTTCTTTATAAGAGTGGGGGTCAAAGCAGAATTATTATATAGGCGGATGTGCTGCTGAAGTGTCTCGATCGATGTTCTATAAAAAGCTCTGCCGTGAGCACGCGCGGACTATGCATAGTTCTGTACACGAGTGACAAACAATAAAATATTAAATATAGTATATACAGATAAGTAGGTGTTTTTACCGCACAACAGTATGATAGGATAGAAGCTTCCAGTTGACACGAAATTAGCCACTGTGTGGGAAGTGCACAGCACGGAGATGAGAAATCCTGCGGAAATAAGTCAAGGTTTTAGCTCGATGTGTACGGGTGATATTGATTTCACAATGCGGCTATTACCGTAACACATTCCGCCTATCCCGGTTAGTAGCACCAATACAATGACCATTCCAAAGTTGCCTCGACAAGACAACTGGAAATATGCGAATGTTATGACTAATACCACTGTCACTTGAATAATGATCATCAGGAATTGAGTGATAATGTGGGAAAATAAAATTGCTGACGTTGTGACTCCTGCAATAACAAAAAATAACAGCTTGAGAAAGTCATTTCAACGAAAGTTTTTGCCCTAAACTCGGGTAATTTATTTCTCTCTTTCTCAAAACTTTTCTATTTAGGTTGAATACCCAAACATTTACCCGATGAAGCGCCTTTTTTTCCGAGCAATATTTTACGAATGTTTGACCACTGTAAGAAATACCGCGAATAAAAAAGTAAATTTAACAAACATATTTTGTTTTTTATAGATTGACGTGACTTCTTTGTCGATATAAAATACTAAAGTATATCTCGCCAATAATTATAATGCATTACAGATGATGCGTAAGAAAGCATGCCATCATTGCCGCGTTCCATGAAATGCATTGGTAAACAGTTATTGTGCGTACAATTGATTACTCCTAAAGCGGATTTGAATGAGGAAGTGAGAACTCTGATATATATAGAAGGATTGGCTTTTCGCGGGGAGGTCCGCATGCTTTCTGCATACTAATAGATGAGTTTACGACAATTGGGCGGCTCATTGTTCGCCATAACAAGCCGTAAGACAATCGCAAAGTCACTCGCAAAGACTGCATAGAATGACCTTTGCGGATTTTCAATTCATAAGAAATCGCGCCAACTATTACTGCGTGTTTTGCTTTCTACTTCGACTGATCAGTCATTTCGAATTTGACTATACCTTGTACGAGACTTCGGTCCCACACACCCTCAGCACGATCCGCAATGATGATTGACGAGGACACGGCCGTTGCCAGAAAGAAAGTGATCCTGTGAAACAATGATTAATTACTTATCCGGGCATCGAGCTACGTCATTTTCGGCGTAGGTAATTTACGTTAGTATGAATCCTGGTGCCATAAAATCCGAATATTTCTGGTCTTTTCTTCCAAACACAGGTTCTTCAAACTGTAATGATTTTAGTTAATGCACGCGAACTGACCTTATTCACAATAAAAATCTGTATACGCACGTGAATAGGCATGCTGACAAATTTCCTAGAAATGTCGCAGGTGGCTACTATATCTGCGTGGATATCAAAGAACCGCTCGTAAAGATTCTTTTGTAGGAACAGTCCGATTTGGCGATCTGGACATACAAGTGAATAATTCATTGACATGCGAGGAACCTTGTTTATCAAAATGTAAGTACTAAAAAGTTGAAAAACTTTGCTAATAAAGAACGCGGGATTGCAACGAAGAATTTTTTCAAGAGAAACAGCACGCAACGCAAAAACCATTTATCTCGAAACACAGCGCCGCTCTTGTAATTAGAAAGAAAAAATATAACGGTTTTACTGCAGTTGTATGGCGTCATAACTATTTTGCGCGGACGAAACAGAGCTGCGCGCGTTGCAGAAAAATTGATTGTTATCCCGACACAAACTGCAGCGATAAATCCCCGTCTGATTTCTAACACCCGCACCCGCATGGCATATAAATCCGCAACGCCAGCTCGCAGTTTCCTGGCTACACATACCTGTCTACATACTCCAGCCGGGCTATAAAAAAGGCTAACGCGAACATTCGTAAAAAAAGCTTACCGCCCATGTCGAGCGCCGTATGGATCTCGCTTGCGACAATGTCATCCTCTGCAAGGAAGTCTAACGAATCGCGGCGGCTTTGGAACGCTTGAGAGAAGTTTCGACCGAAGTACATTGTGCCTGCGGCTTTGCCTGATTGCACTGCCAGCGTCGCTTCCTCTAGCGTATTGAAGTATTGCTTGAAAATAAAAGAGAAGGATTTTCATTCCAGCTGGACCAACAACAATCGAGACAAACATCATGGTGGAGAATAAACAAAAAAATTTATATTTCAAATATAAAATTCTTAAAGCTTATGTTTCTGAAAGATTATTCTTCGAAGCAGTTTCCTTGCTTTTTATTATCCGGCTATAGTTTTTGCTTTCATGTCGATCTTTATTTCTTTTTATTACTAGCAATTTCAAATTATAGACATAAATAGCATAAATCTTACCACTGTTTCATTCAATACATGAGAATAATGTCAATTTTAATGTATCACCAATTTTACACTACAAACGAACACTATGAACCTTTGAAAAAAATCTGAAATACGTAGGAGAGAAAAAGAATATTATATCAAACCCGACTTTTTCCTATTGTCCTGTAAATAACTTCTATCGAAAAATATAAAAAGAAAAATAGTTTTACTATCTTTATATGCTCACCTTTGTCATAACGGATTCGTTGAAACCATGCAAAAACCGACAGCTAATATCTATATAATCGCACGTTTTCTCGTCCGGATTATAAATGACTTGGCCCAAGTTCCGTCCATGGTCGCAGTGTCCAGCTTCGTCGTTGACAACGGCAACTACGATACCTCTGGGATCCGCGCCGACAGAGTAGAAAAATATCGTTGTTTGGACTATTGGAAAAATGAAGGCGAACAGAATGCCACTGGAAAAATATGATCGAGAGATCGTTAGAGTTTTTTTGAATATTTTATGCACATCTTGATAGATATTATTTTTCTTTACCCAGGATGTCGCAAAAATTGAAGAAAGTTCTTTATCATTAAGGCTTTAAATATCTTTCCAAAAAACGTCGAACAATGTGGGGTTCTTTTTTTTTCGTTGTATTGACTGTCTAGCAGTTGTTTTTCACTATTCACTATACACTGAAAGAGAAAAAAATTATTCATACAATTAAAATAGCTGTGTACTATAAGATGCTAATTTTATATTGTTGAAAGGTTTTGTTACAATCAGGAGAGTAATGTAATTTGAAAACAACGTATAGGTTTGCCCATAATCTTCCCTTAATGTTAATGGTAGCAAAAGTTTCGTAAGATATATCATTTGAAAATAAGTACATTCATGTAAAATCTATTACATTTTGGAACCATTGCCATTAATATACTAAGCGCTTAACGGAAAATAATATGGAATCCCTGTGATCAATAAGAAATTTTATATCGTAACAAATTTTTAAAGAAAATATCACGCGACAGAGCTTACATCAATGTTATTGCGATGGTCTGACTGTAAAGAAGGTATCGTATTGGTAAACACCTCATCAAGATCATCGATGGCAAGTCGATCGTTGTCCACATTGAGAATTCCCTTGTCCCTGCGTTCCTTCTGTCTTTGACTAAGGATGAGGAAGGCATCCTCGAGGCTTTGACAATGAAACCTTGCTAATAATTTCGTTGGTGTCGTCTCTGCCAACAACTGACCGCATCTCAGTAGTCCGATCTATATAATGATCATTAATGTTCGATTGTTAGGATTTTATTTTATTCGTTTGATGACAGTTGTGTGTACCCTGTTGGCGAGTTTGGTTTCCTCGATGTAATGTGTTGTGATTACTACTGCTGTACCTTCTTCCTTTGTTAATTTCACCAGGAACTGCCATATGCTAGAAATAAAGCTCTCGATGAAAGATTTTTCTAAACTACTTGGGAGGGAGGGGGGGGGGCAACAGTTGTTTGACAAATGTTATTTTTAAATGTACGTATGAAGAAATAAAGAGTTTAATCTTTTGTTCTGCAAAAAATGTTAGTAATTTTGTAATGTCATATTTTACATGGGATTAAAGTTATAGTAAAACCAAAATACTTGCTTTTCACGAAGAATAGGATCCAAACCAACGGTGGGCTCGTCGAGTATCAGTAGTTCGGGTTTGTGTATCAGCGAAGCGGCAAAGGATACTCGTCTCTGTTGGCCACCACTTAAGTGCTTTACAAGCCGGTTCTTCGGCGGCAACTGCAGTAACTCCGAAAAGAAAGTGAACCGTTCGTCTGTAAAATAAAGATTTTTGTGTTCTATTTTTACGAAATATCATCAAAAATAAAAGTTAACTTCCTTCAAATCGATATATAATAAGTATGTAATTACTGTTAAAAGCTCACCAATATCTCTGTCCTCAAGACCATTGATCCGGCCAAAATAATATAGAGCACCGATAACGGAAAATTCGCGAACAAGTGAGATCTCTTGGGGCATATAACCAACTCTGGGTCCTGGTATACCTGAATCCTTTTGTCCGGGTTTACCACCCAACACCCATATCTCGCCTTGATCCAATTTGCGAACTCCCACGACACACGACAACAAGGTGGTTTTGCCGCAGCCGCTTGCGCCTAGTAATCCGTATCTGTAAGAATTGATGTTTTACTTATCACAGAAAAAATTTGAGAGAAGAGTTTGTTTTAATGTTTTTTGTTGATGAAAATTTTTGTATTTGCATGAACATTTTTAATAAGGTGCATACGACATCGGCGATATTAATCATCATGCTTCGTATACATTCTGATAATGTATGATACAACAATGTTGTGCATAGAATGATTATTTATGAAATAGAAAGATGACCCTTAAAAATGTGCATTGCTATTGCTCGCACTTAGCAATTTGTGACTGGGGAAATATATTTTAATATCTTATTACAAAGAACCTTTACCTAAGACGTTGACGAGTTGGTTTAATTAGAAAATCGCGAGATTTGGATTCGGACGTATATAATTGGATGGTTTAGAGTAGTGACACACTTGCACGTGAAAAAACTTATGTAAACTATTCATATGTCGTTGATGTTAAAAATCAGTAATTTAAAATGTTTATTTTAATTGTCCTTGAAAGTAATTAGTAATGCTGAACAGAAGATATCACGGAATTGAGTCAGTTTGAAAAAGCAATTATTTTTCCTAAAACACGTACACCCGAAATAAATGGCGCGATACCCTTTGAATATTTTAGTTTGACCTTGACTCACATGCATCCTCGAGGAACGGTCATGTTGAGGCCATCGAGAACGGGTGGCTGTCCTTTTCCATAGCGCTTGTAAGCGTATCTCACGATAACCGCGTCCTGCTGCATCGTAGCTTCTAAATTTGGATCAGCAGAATAGTTACCTGCAACGAAATATTAATTTTCTACTTCATTAATAATTAGATTAATTTTGTTCACATTTTTCAATTATTACATAGCCTATCAACATTTGAATGCCTCGATTATTCGTATTAATGGCATTAATTCCGAACAGTTTGAATCTACTGATAACTCTTGAACACTTTTATTTACGGTAGCAATAAAATTGACTGTCGCCAAAGTCATTCGCAATCATTTCAATTTACAAAATAACGTACGTAGATAGCGTAATAATCAGGTTTGAAATAGCAGTGATTTACTATGAATACGTTATAACGACAACAAAGAAAAAAAGAAAAGAGACATGACAATCAGAAAGTAAACAAAGACGCATCGTGCTCGCAAGAAAATCGACGCGATTTACGTGACGTCGTTGCCGCAAGAAGAGGCATCGTAAGCTCATTACTTAGCCGCTAAAGTGCTGCCAAGCCTGCTGAAAAAGTCCGCGTCAAGCGGATTCAGTGCACGTCTCTCTGCGAGCGAACGAGCCGCACTTTCGCTGAGATTGCTCATGATCTCGTGCGCTTTGAAATTCCCCGTCAAAGTGACGAACATATCCGAATTAATGCAACGGCGCGTAAACGCGTGATGCGCGTTCCCGGTTGCGCTAGCAGCTCAGCGGATGGCAGGATTCCTCCCGAGCTGAATAAAGGGCTCATCTGGCGAGATTTTCCAAGTGTTCGTGACTATTGCAAGCTTCCGGGAGAACTTGAGTACATCTATATGCTAAATATTAGCGAAAACTTGGACGATTTTGAATAGTGTTTGATGACTGTTTGAATTATGCATTGAATTTCAAATGAGTTGCAACAATGCTTCAATCCATTCCGCGTTTTAATAAAAACGTTGCTTGCAATTTCATGGAATCAACACTATAAACAAGCTCTTTCAAGATCCAAAAGTAATTCCGTTGGGTTTAAAGAAAAGTCATTTTTCAAGATACTTTTTGTCAATGTTTCCTTGTCAAAATATTTGACTTGATAAATAAACGACCACGTGCTCTTGTTTAAACACGACAACAGAAGGTAATTATGCCTGTTAAAATGGAATATTACGAGCCGTTAGATACCACATGCGGGTCAGATAAAACGAACAGTAGCACACTGAAATTTCAGCCTCAAATAAACATTTAATTTATGTCGAAGTATCGCTGAACTTTCCAAAATCTTACTTACAAAATCTTTAATCATGGGGGCTATTTACTTTCTAAGGGTGGTATTCTGCACTGTAATTCCCAAGTAATATTTCATCATTACGCGAAAGATGAGTTGGAAAATACGATTTTCGTACACATCAGCGAGCAAGGCGGAGAGTCAATGAAAGCGCCTCTGGGCGTAACATTAAATGCGAACAGATGCTACGTGCCGTCATGGATTTACGGTCGGGACGAGACTCCGCGAGAAAGTTCTTGTCGGTGAAAAACGTTGTTTTGTCTGCTGAACAGATGAAAGCCTTGATTGCTACTTATAACACCGAGTAATTTACTAGCCTGAGAGCGTGCGAACGCCTTATAAGTCACAGTAAACTTGGGCTGGCAGTTCGGAATCTTTCGAAATCGAAAAATGTTTCGTTGCACCTTCGCTTGTTTGCGATTGCAAATTCAAGTCAGCGCGATTGAAAAAAGAAGATCCGTGTAAACGTTCGCGTGGCGTTGAATGTAAAAAATAAACAAGAGCAGCGCGCGTCCGATGCGAAATATGAAATATCAACAGAAGCCGTATCCAAATAAAACACAGCTTAATGTGCAGTAATCACTCTCTAAACGGAGGACAATGTCATGATTAATTCACTCGATGGCGCATCCTGCTACATAAAAACATTATAGTTCTGCCCGCTGATTTCCACGTACGAATAAACAATGCACGGTTAAAATGAAAAAACGCAATAAGCGGGATTAAACAAAAGAGGGAAAAAGGTCCGTACGAAGAAAAAAACTGTCACTGCACCTGTTCAATAATTCATGTAGCTGCGCATCCTCTCTAATTAAGAATTCCGCGATGCAACGAGGTGAATCACGCGCGCGTTGAAATTCCAAACTACAACGAAGCGTGTTATAGTGTGTGCGTGGGTGTGCGTTTCAGACGTTTCTTATGTTTTTCATTTTGTTTCGTTGGTTTTTCCGTAACACATTTAATCGTGAGCAGCGAGAGTGCGCGACGAATCGCTAAGTGGGTCACGAAGTCGCCTGCCATTCGTCAGCCGAACGTATTCATTTTTAAGAATTGTTTTTTTTTTCGGTCCATGCACTCTCGATTCAATTATGAATTATTCAAACGTAAATTCGAACACCTGTTACGCGAGGCGTCGTTTAATTAAAACAAAAAATAACAATTTGCAAATTAGTGAAAATCTAAATACGACGCGCTTAGCCCACTGACGAAGCTGACCGAGTGTTGGAAATAACAAGAGCAATTAGTAGAAGAATCACGCGGCACGCACTCTGCGGATCTCAGTTTGTGTTTTCGAAATAGAAATCGACCAATTCAAGATGAAGTTGACGAGATAGCAGTGAATCGGACGTGTTTGAGAATGGCTTGATTTATTTTAAGATTAAGGGCATACGGACAATAGGTCGTTAAATTTGATCGATTGTTCAATTCACCGCTGCGAAAATTGTTCTAATTAACCCGCATATTAACAGTTACATTTTCAAGCCGGTCACGCCGTTCTCTCAATCGATTTTCAATAAATATTAACTGTTTGCGCCTATATTTCTATGGGTGACTACTCGGTGGATTTTATTGACGATTAATTTTTACGAATAACTTATAACGAAACAATGCGTAATCAAGCGTACGAGGAAAGTCGATCTTCAAACTTTTCGCTCGTTATTGTTTTGCGTTGCACAAGCATTATTACAGTGTGTTTTACAAGTTAGCAAGGACATTTTTATTGATTGTTTACGGCGAAACCAGTTAGTTCGACCGAAGCAGATGTGATTACTTTCAATAATGAATCCATTTCAGACAATCATTACGACATTAACGCGTAGACATGAAATAGTTCTAATAAAACATTAATTACCTAATAAATACAAATTGTCCTACAAAAATCTGTCATCAAAATCCATTCATCTAACAAAATTCCATTGGAAAACGAAACATTCGAGTATGGCCCTTTTTCGAACCGAAGATAAAAAAAGAAAAACCTGCTCTTGGAAGAAAGAAACCCAGATTCCGATCGTAAGAAACAAGGTCAGGGTTGAGAAGTGGGCAGTGCAGCCCGGGATAATTTACCGTTACGCCAACAGAAGTTAAACGTGTACATGTAGGCAGCGGCGGGACTGTCACTCACATGCCGCGTCTTTATCTAAGAAGTTCATGCTAAGTCACGTGGTTGTCTGAGAGAGGGGGGAAAAAACCGTGACTCTGGGTCAACGCTCGATTATTACCCACATCGATCTTATGCGGATTTTAAAGACTGACAAAGATGTTGAATTGGAACACGGAGATTATATGCTTTTTTTGCATCTCGCGTTCTTTTTCAATCGTTTATTCGGTCGCATTTGTTTGACAAGTGAATGTATTTTATCGTAAGTGCACTACGAACGCCTAAGAATTTAGTTTTAGTGTTACTGTAAGTATCATTGATAATTAGCATAAAGGAAAATTTTTAATATTAACGAATTAGTTGACATACGCACTTATGTTTATCTACGTTAATTGACATTTATCATACAATAATTAGTTGTTTTACGAAGACAATGACAAAAAAGAACGATCATTTAAAATTTCATTATGGACATAATACGAAAATATCAATCGCGTGTAATGTTAAAAACTGATCGTAATTTCTCAAATCTTACTTATAGGTACAATTATTGTTTATTACTCGAGCGAACTATAAGATAAAGATGAAGAAGTCAATTTTATGCAAGCTTTACATATAATCAATTGCCTCAATTTCAACTAAAAGGTAGTTTACGTTTTCAGGCTATTTTCAGCGATAATTTCTTGAAGAGCTTCATTCGAAATAAATAATCCCAATTTAATCAGTAGTAGAATTTTTTTTCTAGTTATAAATTTGTAATTGTCGTAACAATAGCTTATTCAACATTAAACTGTTTTCGATAGTTGAGTAATTCAACTCAACTTGAGAAATTCCCCAATCGTGACAAGCTGTTCTACAAATATTTTGTAAGAATCAGAATTTAATGGGCTGCTCGTAGTTTATCAGAAGGATGCACGTACGCGTAACTGCTATATTTAAAGATTCTATTCACTAGTTCGAAGTAATGGATCAGTTCATTGTACTTACACGACACGCGCGCCAGCGACCTTACAAAATCGACCTTCGCTTTCTTCAATTGGCCCTGTGCGAGCGCTCTGACAAGCGCAAGCGCGCCAAAAACGATAGAAGTGGTGGGAAATCCGATTTCAAAGGGGCAAATCGATTTCGTTAGAGGAAAGCGTCGTTTTTCGCGTCGCTAGAGACAGAGAAAAGCCGATAATCGCAAGAGCGCAGGCGATGACATAATTCGGATGGCTCAGCGGCGACGCTTCTTCATCGTTATTTTCCTTTCGCAGTTCGGCAGTCCGTGACGCAACGCGTACGAAACCGAAAAGTCTCATTGTCTCTTTCACTCTTTGACACACTTCGAACTACGAATTCGTTACTTATTTCTTCCTTTTTGGGGTCGCCAGCGTAGGCAGATTTTTACAAATGTTTGTTTTACTTATCGATTTTTGTACGCTTACTCGTTGTATGAGTTACTCGAAAAGAGCTACGAAATTGAGCTGCTAATGAAGCTTTACATTACGTTTGTAAATATAGTGCTATCACAAATGAAAATTACGTAGTAACGATCATTACGGCGAATATAGCATAAACTCGTCAAATGTTCGACCAGTCATCGATGTAGAACATCCAATCCACGCAACGAAAACTACTAAAAAAAACACGACGAATGCCGTGTACGTCGAAATTTTGGAGTACACCTAGTGAGTATCTAATCGACTGCAATACTTACATAACCAATGACAACCTTCGATTACGGCACGATTATGCCATCTAAGTGATGACAGCTCGTTTTTTTCCGAAACGCGCGAGTACAGAGAGAAAGATGAAAAAGGCATCGCGGAGGCTTTACCGAGTGCAACAGCCGGTTGATGTAACGAATGATCATTGTCATGGGAGCTGTTCTTTCGCCAGGTCTATCGGCAATTTCACTTTTTGAAAATAATAGAGAGATTCCTGGCGTACAACTAATTTTTATGGTTGCTGCCGCGTTATGTCAATATGCTGCATTGGATCGCCCGATCATATTTTATATTTTCCCAGCGCAACTTCCTTATCCAACAGTACGAATTGCAGTTGTTTTGAACATTTCGAAATTCTACAGCGAAGAACTTCAGTCTTCGCGTTGTTATAAAACTTATTAAATCTTTTTACTCTTTGCACAATACACAGTCCAATACGAGTTTGAAAGTTTGTTAAACGAACTTTAAATTTGTCGTTTCCTTTTCTTGTTTATTAAATTATATTAAATTATTGATAAAAAAGTATAGCCAGTCGATAAAAACGCTATATTCCGACACATTTAAAGTTGATCTTGGACAAACATTCATTAAAAAAAATTTTCAAGAATCAAATGTGTGAGACAATAATTCGCGGCTCAGGCGCACATTCGACCCTGAAAAACAACTTCTCATAATCCAGATATATATGGTAGTGAATTATCCACGTATTACCTTACACATGCGCGCGCGATTTAAAACGCCACGTGTGCATGAGTATAACACATAGCATCGCGTGCCAGGAACGTTTCCGCTTTTCGCGCTGTCGATGGCAGTTGCTCTGTACTCCAAGTGATTGCTAGTGAAAAATGAAAAATGTACTATCGCAGGCAAGCACGTATACAGTGCAAAGTTGATGGTTTATTTGGTTGTAGCTTAACGGGAACGAAATTTGTAAAACAATTTGTCTACAAAAGCATTGATGTCCAGACTATTATGGAATTCGATGATCAATTATTTATACGAGCAATAATATCCTTTAGCATTTCCTTCCATAACACGGCAATCTAATATGAATTATTACATTGGTATATTTTTATCAACTTCGTAGTGCTACTTATATTATTTTATTTATATAATTTATTTGAACACTGACTTAAGACGCCTTGAAAACTGTTGTGCTATTTTATCAAATTGTATTTTTCTACTGTTTCAATTAAAACAGTTTTTATCGAACTCTCAAGAATAATATATCATTTGATTGAATTAATAAATTTATTATACGCGTATATTCGACAGGAACTGTATAGAATTTTATGTCTGTTGAAAATCTAAGATTTAGAAAAAGCAAAGCTAGTTGTAGTATTTTCTTTTCGCAAATGATTATGCAAATTATAGCATATGAGCTGTGTCGAAATACGGGCGTGGATATACAGCTTAGACTTGGATTTAATAACTAGTATGGATAACTAACTGCTTATATTTATGTGGAAAAATAGTTTACCTGGCTATAAAGCACAATAAAAGAAATTCGTTGTTTGCGCGTAAACATCAGTGTTATATATCTAATTTAACATTGTAGAGTTCACGAGAGGCACTTTATAAACAATAGACCATAAGATATTCTAGATGATCAATTTACGTGTGTTTTGATGTTATGGGAATATATTCTTTAATGCATAATATAACTTTGATTTATTTGATGAATAACTGCAGAATAATCTGAATTGTAACTCCACGATTGTATCGGCAAAATATTTACTCTGCATTTGTGACTAGCCGATCGATTTATCGATGCAACGACATTTGCAAACGACTGATTCTCAAATCAAATCAAATTATTAAACGCACATTCACGAATGCCAATAACGACGCTCTTGTGAACCTTATTATGCGGTAATTGATCGATATATGGATCTCCGTACCTGTAGGGTGAATCTGAGGGTTCGACATATCGACGGACGTTATGTCGCGACGTCGTCGTCCACTCTTTCCAACGACTCGAGCACAACTGCTGCGACTATAGCGCGGCATAGTAATCGCCGGTCAACGGCAACGCAACCTGCCTCGGAACTAACATTTATTATTTAAAAAAATGAACTACACGCGTGAATAATTTTCGCGACTTAATTTAATTTCGAACTTAATTTCGAAGTGTTATTTTGAACTAATATTGAACTTTTAATAACTACGTGGAATAGTTTTTCGAAAAAATACCAAGCGAGACTTTAAATGTCTCTCCTACTCAAATTTTAGTTTATTTGTCAGAAATTGACAGATAAGCGTAAAAAGTGATAAGCGATCGATGAACTCATTTTAGGTTTTATTTGTAAATCCCTCTTTTCGCGAAAGATGAGCACCAAAGCTACGATTTAAAATGCCGAAAGATGAATTTCTATCTCCACTGACATATTTTACATTTAAGATTTCTACTCGATTTTTTTATTCAACGTTCCGACAATACTTTTGAAAAATGGATAATATTTTCGTTCTGTAATAGCTTGTGGAACAAGTAGTATAATTAGAAACTCCGTTATATCTGCTTATTTTTTGTTATGTATTAATATCAAAGGCCACAGAAAGTTATTGCATTATCCAAAAACGTATGTACAAATAAATTGTTACAAAGTTCACAGGTAATCACTGCTGCGTTGCAGCCTAACTATAATGCCTCTGCCCGCATGTAGCGACATTTACCATTTGATACATCCATAGTAATAAATTCATACTTTATCCGTAGATATTCCATTCAAATGAAAGATTCGAAGCATTCGAGAAAATGAAAAATGACTTGTCTATGTAATTATACAAAAATGCCTCTGCTGCAAAACGAAGGTCAGTAGCGCGTGCAATGTCTTCGGAGAAAAAAAAGAAAAGAAAAATGCGATTTCGCATTCGCGCAACGATTATAATTACACGTCGGAGATAGATTTTCCATAATTTTCCTCCCCTTTTCGAGAGACCTTGTTCTGGATATTCTTTCGCGTATCTCCTTTCTTGTACATATCCATAGGCGCGTGCATATTACACACACATACGCGCGCGCACAGACACACAACTCGGGTGCACGAAATTTCACCGGACCCCATTTCACTTTCTAGATTCGCCTATTTTTATAGGCCAGTGACAATGCCGCCAGACAGCGCGATGCCTTTGTGTTCTTCGTGTCTGTGCCTGAGCCACGAATCGAAAGTAGTAGCCATTGGCTATCGTTACGCTGATTTTGTTTATACGCTCTGCGTCTTTTGTATGCTAATCCGAAGATGTTTCTTACGACGTATCATAATTCTTCGCTCAACTCCTTCCAGACAGAAACTTTCTCTACACATACGCTATTTATAATCGACAGAATTATATAAATGAATTTAAATTAGCAGTGTATTTTAAGATGAAACGAAGGTGCCGATAGCGAGTTTGGTCAACAACGTAAATTTTGCTACCTGACATTTAATACCGGATAATTTGATGCGCTGCAAGACAAGGGTATTGCCGTCGGCACTTATCGCCGAACAAAAATATTAGCTTCGCTATCTGCTAAGTGAGTCGACGAAGAAAAACGTAAACTAAGAAAACTTTGCAGGCACGTGTAAACCATCGTGGAGCAGCAACTCAGTCCCCGAATGAAAAATGCCACTCGTATATAAAATAGGAACCACAAAAGAAAAGCCAAAACGACGAGGAATATAACGAAAAGCTCAAGAAAATTTTATAACGGTCGGAATGTCGACAACGCTCGGACGCACACTGTTTACGTTCCGCGGTGTATCCACATCTTTCAATATCACGTACCCAAACACAAGACTCTACACCCACAAACGCACGCACACATCTCTATTTCTTCTTCTCTCTGTCGGTTTGCTCGGGTTTTCGCACCTGCATGTGCCACAGTTGCTCGCCAGCAGTAGCAGCCTCGAATGTCTTTCCAGATTTTGCGAAACGTCGCGTCGCATACGAGAGAGTTGCTCGATCCCTGCCAATGATAACGTCGCCGAGAAAGCGCTACTACGAGTGAAAAGAATTGCTGCAATCTCCGAAAAATTCCATTATCGCGCGTACGTGTCCGCGATTGTGGTGCGTGTCGGAGTGGACCTGTTTTTGTCACGTTTTTTGAAGACTCGACACAATGGTTATCCAACTGGACTGGAATGGTGGATACTATGCAATCAGCGAGACGAAAGTCGGTGAGCAGCAGTTTTTCTTCTTCTCTTCTTTCTTTGGAATGTTTCGCGGTTGAATATTGCGAGGAACGGCATTTTGCATTGATCTCCTCGTGCGCGCACGCAAAGTAGCGTGTTGTGGTGTGACGTTTGATAATGAAAGTCAAGACCTACTTCCTCGGTGAGTCTCCGCGTGTGTCTATAGTCGGAATAGAAAAGTCCGCCAAGTCCATTTCGCATTCAATCCCTTATATCCGTCGCACTGTCTTTCGCGGGGCAGACGAAAAAATTTCACTCCAGTTGCAGCGAAGCATTTTCGCCAGAGAAAGCGATCAAGCTCGACTAGTATTGCACGAGCTCGGTGTGTTTAATATCTGTCTTGCAATTTAAAAGCTGGCGCACCGCGGGATCGAAACCTATGTCGGAGCGCGCCCCCAAGTATGGAAACCCGGAAATCACCTGCTAGTCTTTCGCACCAAGTAAGCTTACGGCGTAGCAACACGCTTACGCATTCGACAGCTGCACTATAAATTTATATAAATCTCACCTACAACGAATTAGGCCGGATCTGTGGCCTACAAAATAGGGGAAAGGAAGCCTCGTCTTTTTTGTACCGTTCAGCTACAGCAGGTTCATCGACCACGCAGTCCGCTTGTATTCTTATAATGAATTCTCGCGAGTACTTGTCACCACAAAGACGATCTCATAGTCGCACGATTGCACTTCGCGTTTTATATGATATATAGTTGTCGAACACGGCAACAAGCGACTGCGACTGACAGCCAAGTGTTATAAGCCTCGCGGAGCGCGCGCGAGGGGCCATCCGTTGCTTGTTCGCCGGCCCGATGGTGGGGGCGACTTCTTCTGGTGCACGCGAACGTATAGAATACGACCCATCAGGCACTGCTGCCGGGGACCTCCTTTCACGATGAGTACGTACGAGAGCCTACCTAGCGGTATTATACATCCTTAGGGAGTGTTGCTCCGACCAGCTTTTTCACTCTTCATAGGCTCCACGCGACGACCATACCATTGACTATGAGTTTCACTCTTTAATCCAGGTGAACTTTCATGACCAAACTGTTTAATTGATTGTTCGGTCGCGGGCTCTTGTGGTCGCGGATAGTTGTCACTTTTATTTACTAGCTTTTTTCCTATGCACGCAAAATTACCTAGCGTTTATCCCAAATCTATAAAACTAGCTATTTTTTTTTCTAAAAGTCGTTCAGTATTATATCATGAATTGAGAATATCATTCGCAAGTGTAGTTTTTTGTAGGTCACGTAAAGAAGAACTCTTTTATTGACGATTTCATCGTCAATATTATGTTAAACTTGCGATACGAAAATGTATCGATTATTACGAATGTTGATTTAATTATTTGTTTTTTTTTATATTCTATAATATTTTCCAAGGTAAGAGAGTTGCAATAAATGATGTTGAAAGCGTGTTGTGCTCTTTGTATCAAATCTTCACACGCAATACTGTTCGTTGTCATTTAGCACCGCAATAGATTGTATTGAAATCGTTCGTGAATTTTAATCACAACGCAATGCACTTTACTTTATTAGGGTGGTGTTTGCACATGAGTTACATTAGCATATGAGTGAATTTCTCGGAAGTTTCTAATCGTCACAGCTATGAAACGTCCTTACTGCGTTTAAAAGGATTAATGTATGCTGTGACTACTTTTATTTTGTTTTCGTATTGAGATGAATATACACGAATTTTCCTTTTTTCGTTTAAAGAATTAGCTACATGTACGTATAATTAAAATAATAAGTAAAAGTTTTATATTAGTCCTACTTAATCAAGCTAAATTATTTTAAAAATAAGTATTCCCATGTTAGAAGTGGTTTTGGTAACTGCGGAATTAAATAATTATATATTTTATGAAATCATCAGTATTAACAAACTTTTTAATTGTTATATTGCTAAAACATAGCCAAACTTTGAATAAAAGTTATTAAAACAGCTAGTTTTTATTTAGTTTAAATATAAACAAGAAAAACACTCAATCACTGTAAAAAATTATACAGACACACACGTATTAGAGAATTTTCAAAGTTGGCACCAGAAGATGTCGCTCATTTATAACGATCAAAAATCATACCAATTATTGTGAACGGTATTAATATATTTGCTGTTGGTAAAAGCGAATTCTTCACCAGTGAACAGTTCATACAACGGTAAATGACTAGTTGATAAATACTTGAAGTTTTGACCCACAGAAAATAAGTAATACAGAGATCATTAAGATATATAAAAATTACAAATTATTCATAAATTAAAGTAGCTATTAATACTAAAAATTAATCATATTAATACCAAAAAAACTTTTTAAATCTTTTACCGTAATATAAAGCTATGAATAGTAAAACTATGAGGATGATTGATAACTTTTTACTACTAGTTATCTGTTAATTTTTCAGTCGCGATTCCTTAAATAATATGCAGCAAAGTTGAGCAATCTGTTCAATTCTAAAAACGTTTTAATTATTTATCACACTGCATAAAATTAGCCATGAAAAACCAATTAGCTTTTTGCATAGATTCCGACTTACATACACACACACATAGAGCAACGATAGTGTTATTTCCTGTTCCTGTCATTTGCATAATTCTATCGGTGCTTGATTTGTAGTTGATCTAGTTTCTCACTCGCATAATTCACGTCTTTATATTCCTTATAAGAGTGTGAATTATCGGGTTCATTTTAGTATTTTTCCATAAAAGTAAATGAGTACAAGAGCTTATACTATTTTTAGCATTATTTTATAGGATACTTGAAAAAAACATAAATAAGGGCGGCCGCCAATTTTTACCTTTACATATCGAATTCTGTATATTTGTTTACTAAAATTGACCTACTTATCTGAGAATCACATATGATATAATTAATGCATGAGTCGAGTGAAATTCACTTGTTATCAGCATGTCATCGAAAAAGTCATCTCCAGAGAAACTGAAAACTGGTTTACCCTCGTGGCATTGCAAGTGACACACTTATACATACACATGATTGGAAATATGTCGATGTCATGATGTTTTTAATGCTACGTTGTCCAGCAACTAATAGAGACACAATAGTTTGTTAAATATTCTAATCGATATATTGAATTGCTCATTTCCTTTTATATGAATCGAAAATTTATACAATACCGAAAAGGAAGAAGAACGTCTAAAGGAATGTCATATGCGCCTTTGAATTAGTGATCTATTGTTAACTTAGAATTTACTCTAAAATAAATATGTTATAAAAAAAAACAAAGTTCAAATCATTTGCAAAAATATATAACTTTACTTTTTGAGATCTAATTTGTTGGTTCTAATTCAATTTGCACTTCTATAAATTTTTAATACTGATATAAAGATATCAGTGGGGTATGTCAATGTTACAAAGTCGAGTTAAATGAGTCGTCGTGTATAATTTTTTATTTTTTATAATTTAATTTTATAATAATATTTATAATACTATTTTTAAATTTTTTATATTAAAATTTATAAATATTAAAACAAAATTATAGCAAAATAATACTATTTACATTACAGCTGTTATAAAAATAAAACATTTTGAAAAAACAAAAGATGAAATCATGTTCTGAAGCAACTTCTCCAATATGACGCAAAAAAGTCTTAAGAAAGTAATTTGTATGTTGAGAAAGAAAATAGTTCTGCATAATTTCTAATCCATCTTATCTCGAATAATTTTTGTCGTTGCAGCACTCACGATTTTATCAATGATGAAGTTCATGTAAATGTTCAGTGTTTTGATTAGCAGTATGCTGATTGCATTTGCATACTTTCCATATAAAAACTTTATTGCTATTGGAGTCTATTTTCTGCTGAGCTTCATCAATGTCAAATACCTCATATAATAATTGTAAATAAAATATTAGTTTGCTAAGTCTTATTGAAATCACAGGTTTACATAAACACGTTATTATCGTTAACAAAACAAACTTGGCGATTGTATTTCTTTTATTCTTTTACCCATACCCTTTCAAAGAATGTTAGATAGGGAAAAAGTCTTACCAAACCATTAAGTTATTTCGATGACGTATCTAAAGTTAAAATCCAGTTCTCAGAAGAGAGCTGACGCCGGTCCGCAGCATTTTTATGCACATTTTTTACGAGAGACAAAAAAACCAACGGTAAAAAATGGCACAGCTGAGAAAGACGCACCGTACTGCGTCACTAGTTCATTTTGGCATTCGTTTTTTTGCTGTTGGTTCGGTTTATTGCTTGATTATTTGTTATTTACACGATTAACTATCATAAAAATCTAATATCTTGATACAATGATAAAATTAGTACAACTATTGATAGATTGACAACTATATAACTTGAATTCTAGACAAAAGTATTACATAATTTTATAATTTGAATATTGATCTTCTCATAATGCTATACCATTGACGGTATGTAGGTTTACAAGAAACAATACGATGGTAATCATTCGAACATACATTCGGACATTTGAAATTACTACAATAGCTTTTTAATAGTCAAATGGTACATGAATGAATATATTTGAACCCTTTTGGTAGTATCAAGGAGATTATTCTGATAATTTACGAAAAATTAAATTGCAGACTTGTAATCAAGGAAAATTTGCTCAGATATGGATGTCATACAAAATGGAATCAATCGATAAAATCATGATTTGTACTGTTGAAAATCTTGGAGAAAGTGTCTGTAACGTAAGTTTATATTTGTCCTCAATTTAGTAAAAATTTATTTTCCCTCTGTAATCGATATTCATTTAATCCTTTATAGGGTGACTTTGGCAGTTCTTCAGTTAACTATGATACACTAGTCGGAGTTTCTTTTAATTATCCATGTGCTACTTGATACTTACTATTAGCTACGAAATGTATATCCGTACGTATTGGCGATAGTTGTAGTGATATCCTTCATATTTAATCCTTTGACTTCTTCTGTCGCAAAAATAAGGTAGAGAAATATCGGCATCACTCAAACCATATCTTGATTTTTCATTGCCACTATATTTACGTAGAACATTTTCAGCACTATATTCAATTTTATTAGAACTACAGAGTAGAGCGTAAAAAAATATTGTCGTTTATTTATTGTCAATCGTATGACAATTTCATCAAAAATTATATTAAAGTACTAATAAGAAGTTCTAAAAACGCAGTTATAATTCGACCCGTATTATCCATATCCAAGCAATAAATTTTTTACGTCAGAAAATAAAAATATAGTTAAAAATGTCTAGGAAAGATCTAAATCTACGTATAAATATACTAAGATATTTTATAGGAATCTGCAGAATTTTCTCAATCAATATAGGATCAACTGCATTTATTCCTTCGAACGTTGACCTATTGCTATTTGCCGCATGCGTAAAAAAAATTAATTTAACTATTGGTGCTATCAGAAGTAGTTGTAATTTAAGACATTAAATATAGTAGGAACATTTTTCATGTGCTTGAATATAACTCTTGAAAGTTCTTATCTCTTCAAAATTTAATTTTACATGAGCGCTCAATGTTTTATCTAATCACTCAAAGCAATAGTATCGACAAATTGGAAGAACTTCGTTTTAGGATACTTTTATACATGTAGTACTTCATATTAATTTTATTACTGGAGAACGCAGAATTTTTAATAAAGCGATAGAAATACAAACGAAAATTATAATGACCGAATTCGGGCAAATGGGGTAGAGAAAATACAAAGTTGACGGACAAAAGAATATTTTATAAGTATTCTTGTTTGTGAAATTAGATAAAGCTGACTAGCAATTAGTTATTCAAACAATTCAAAATCAATTGTTGTCTACTTTTAATAATATTACAATGATACTTACATGTAAAAATATTTTCCAAGTACAACCTCATTTGTAAAACGTATACATGACCAAGCCAGTATAAATCAATCATGCATACTTCATTTCACGACATTAAATTTTATATTTTTGCTTTGAACAAGGTGATCGACGGATTCAAGTGACAACTGTTACACTATTAATCATTTATTTTCTAAACGAAGCCATAAATTTACGTTTTCATCATCGTTTAAAACAAAACTAATCATATTTCAAGGCAGAAGGTAAACGAATTAAAGGAAAGCAAAAACGTCATTTCGCGTTTGTTTCATGAAATGACAAGAATATTAGTAGTGAGAAAAAATCCTTATATGAGTATGTTATGGCAATTTTCATGCAGATCAGTTGTTACCGACCTTCCGCGAGTTCTGCTCGCATTATATTATACCTGTTTGAACTTATCATGCGTAGGCACAAAGAACGCAAGCGCGAGCACTGCAATAACAAAACTGACTGATGGCCTCGCTGCCAACTCGGCATGCAAATTCCTTACACACTGGAAGAGCAATTTTTTTGGACATAACATTTAAGAGCTGAGATTAATGCTTCTATGCCGGAGACTTTTTTGACATGGAAAAATACATCTTGAATTATTAATTCAGGCAATGATTCTTCATTATATGTTTTGCGTAACGATTTGAGTAATTGCATGTGCGCATTTGCAAATGCTGATTGGCTACTTATTTACTTCAAGCAAATTACTTAGAAACTTCGATGATTAAATGAAGTATCAGCAAATTAAAATTTCTTTCTTTAAAGTAATCTTTACAATTGTTTTATTTTTAATTGTAAATCACATAAATAGTTTAATTCCGTCAATCACTCCAGCATTTTTAGAGTACAACTATCTTAGTAATACTGCAATTGCCAATTACAATAAATTGTCATGGAACTGTCGTATTGTAAGAAAAGTTATAATTGCGTAATAATGTTTTAATTATACCTTATTAAAAACATTATTTTTGATGATCTATAAACAATATTGGCATTAGCCATGGCAAAAAAAAACATTGTACTTAATGTTTTGAGTAAAAAAACAAAGCTTCTCTATAGAATTTTTCAATATTTTAAATTTATATACCTTTGGTATCATTGTATCACTTGCGATAACCACATTAGTTACTCTGATTTATCTCGTGATTTGTATAGCCATTTACTTAATTTTACAACATTTTTATCTACTAATATATTAGAAACAGATCTATTGACATAAAGATTATAAATAATAAATATTTATAATCGCACAAAATCATTATAAATAATAAATATTTGATTATACTGCAGGTGGATAAAGGTCAAAGTAGTTTTTTATTAATTGCGATAATATTATTTATTTATCGATTCGAATTGAACTTCGAAATATAGTAATTATAGTCACTATTTCTTCGGATAGCAATTTCCGTACAGCTCACAATCGTCTTGCAGTCTTCCGTCATATTTTAATAATATATTTCCCATCATTTTTTTTTCCTAATTCTATAGATTTTAGAGCGAGAATTATGCGCAGTCGTCAACGAAAGTCTGTATTGTAAAAAAGTCACGAGTTTTTCTATTTCGATCAGTGTCGTACCTCATATGTTTCAAAATGCTTAATGTTGTTATTTTTATCAGCCTATCGTCAGCTTATGGTCAGTTTTCTACTATTATCTTTGCCATCTACGAAGCGGTTTCAATGTCCGATTCCAGAAAAATATTCTTATAAGACAAGCATTATTTTGAGAATTTCTTCAATTCATTACCATGTTTGTTTTCGCGGATTTCTTTTGTTTAACGCATCACGTTTTCATCGTCTAAATATTGTAACTTTATTGACAAATAAGCTCACCTAAAAGTTTCTCATGCATGTAATCGACTTCCGAAAACCTCATTATTTGATATTGTTTCCAAATAGCACAATTTTTTATAATCATATTTCAACAAGTTTATGCATTCTTAATAGTTCACAATTACCACACCAAATTATTTCCAATTCACTTTCGATATATTCACACAAGTTAATTCCAAGGTGAGTTATTAACAATGAAGATATATCGAGTTCACGAACACGTCCCCTCTTCAATAAATGCATTTTGCGCGCATGCTCAAGATTTCATACTTTACATGCAATCGCTAACTATCAGCAATGCTTGCAATTTTTTTTGCAATCTAGGTCGCTTAAAATCGTGTGTGTATGTTTTAATATCAACCACTTCTGTGATTGTCCGACTATTAATTTTTCGTATTTCAGTTATTCTTTAAAATACAAATTACTTTAAAGTTACTACAATTAATTAATTTATAATAATCTTCCTTACTGTGAGTTAGGTATATTATTTGTAACGT
Organism: Phymastichus coffea; assembly: GCF_024137745.1. Classification (NCBI taxonomy): domain Eukaryota; kingdom Metazoa; phylum Arthropoda; class Insecta; order Hymenoptera; family Eulophidae; genus Phymastichus; species Phymastichus coffea. Next base: position 151,782 of record NW_026707000.1, on the reverse strand, counting down.
TTATATTAATAAAAAAATGAACAAATGGCAATTATGTAAAACGAGATTGTAACTTACTTTCATTGCTGAATCATAAATGATTCATAAACTACATATCGCGTTAAACAACATTTCCTGATTAATATTCACAAAAGCGTCGTGGCGATTCTCCGAAAAGTACCCAAGGCATTAAAACTTTCCGGCTTTCAATCGAATTTCTAAGGTTCATTTAATTCAGTTCTTAAAAACAACAAAACGAATCATAATGTGTCTAAAATGATGCTTGGAATTTTTCTTCTATTTTGTGTACATTATTGGCTCGGTATATATAGTCAAGAGAAAATTATTGAAACTCCGACAAGAATAATAGTTATGAGACAATCCAGGAATATTAATTTTTTCAAGGTTAGTTGATGACTGTCAAAAATGGCAATGAATTATGATAATATTTTACAAGAAATTTGGTATATATGCTCTTCTTTCAAATATTTATTGATGTTTTAAGGTATCATTCGATACTTCTTGTATCAAAATTTGAAAGAAATAAGGTCTTATTTTTTTACTATGTACATATAATATAGTAATATCTGTACTAAAAATTAAATATATTATTTCTAACTGTAAAAATCATTTGCCAAGAAATTCGTATAAACTATTCTGAACAAGCATTCGGTCAATAAAATTACTTCATATCATAGAACGAATTGTCCACAAGTATAAAATGCCATTAAATATGTTAATAAATGAGGTGTAATGTCTAGCGTGTTTGTCGAGTCGTCCTCGTAATCTCAAAGTTGTCGACCGTCAAAAAACCACTACAGTGAATCTTTCGAAAGCCGTCTAAAAGAACAAAAGAACTGTACTGTTTTCTCCTCGAACTTGGCACAATTAAATGATTGTTTTTTTATTATATCAAATAAAATAATAGTATGGATCTCATAAACGGATAGACATTTTACATAATTTTTAATTGCTTAAACTATGCTTCTGATAGCCCGTCTAGCATTTCTTTTACGATATCTACAAAGCAAATTGAACAATAAAATCTCGGTCGTTCAATCTGCAACTCAGTCACCGTGCGACCATAATGCTTGACCACTTTCTATAATAAGCTATTTTGAAATATAAACTTTCGCAAGCGGTCGTAAAATAGAAAAACAACTGCTCTTACGACATCCACATTTATTTCTTTCTGTCGTCTAATTTTTGTACTCGGGAATCCAAGAAAGGGAGCGTACAACTTGGCTTCACCTGGCTGCGTTGTGTGGGACGTTGCGGCAACCTTCGCGTACATCTGAAATACTTTCACGCCGGGTGTGAGTGAAGGCGAGCCTTTTTTCGTTGAAAAAACACAGGTTTTTTGGTCGGCTACTTTTTCAAGATATAAAATAGCAAGAGGAAATTACAATTTTTTGACGCTACGCAAAGCTGGTGAATGATCTCTATCGTGTATTATTGTGTAAAAAAATTACGTGCCGTTTATTGCTTATTTTCACAGCAAATAACTATCATTGCCAAGAGACTCTAAGCGCAGTGTAAAAAAATATGTTTGATGTCATGCCTAAATCAATATTGAATTTTGCGCGTAAAACAGAGCTGACTGACGCACTTTGTGTCCAAGCGATCGGTGATCCTCTTGAGTGCAGGTCAGTTTCCGTCGAATGCATCGCCAGCAGACATATATATATACGGAGGAACCGGTTGTGGAGAGGAAAGGTTCTGAAAACGAAGCGAGAATGTACCTTTCAATTTGTCCTTTCCACTTGTAGACCCTTACCACTCCGAAGATGATATTGAAGCATCAAAAATATTGTGGCGAAGAGTGTGATGAATTTATTTGCCTACAAATAGTACTTCTGCAACGAAGTATACTTATGAATTAAGGCTACAAGATTCGAAATAGCTCGTTGGCAGCAAATTATTTCATGAAAGTTGTTGTGACATCCTCTAACGTAGAATTCAATCGTAACGATAAGACCAATGAGAAAACTTAAGATTTGAAATTGAAAGGCATTTTTACAAAATCGTGTTTCATAATTAATTATAGCATCATCTAAGGCAATTAGATCTTACTGATTGAATTTCACTCTTGATACAATTGTTCTAGACAGCAAAAAACGAATCTTTTAAACCTTCAGTTTTTCTTTATGATTATTCGAAAATTTAAGTTTTCATTTTAACAAATTATGTCTATATTGCTTGAACCGATAAATATCATGGATCTATTCATTAATCGAGTAAATCGCAAAGTTTTTCATTAGTCGATGAATATATTTTTTTAAATTTACTAAACTGCAGAAGCATTTGTCTCACTTTCAAGTTGCGCGGTATAAATAGAATAGCGAACTTCAAAAAAGTACAGTAAAAATCTTATCTTGCAGAATATCTTAAACTAAAGGAATAATCCGACATATTTACGTCATTTTCACCCTACTCAGTATGGCCATGCAGTGTGACGTCATGCCTTGGAAAACCGGCGTGTCATTAAGACTGGACGCAGCATCCGTTCACGCGTCAATAGTCATGGGAATTTTGCGATGCATGCGAATTCCAAGAAAATCGCATTTCATTTATTCTTATTTAGAATAGGATCATATTTTAGGGAAAATATGGAGCGATCATACGTTTTTAAAAGAAAGCGATCAAACGATCTCGGTAAAACTCGTTAATTAATCGTAACACGTCATGATATTTTGAAATTTCTATTTTTATAATATCGATTGGAATATCTTTATATCTATTAGTTTTATGTTTGGAAATGCAAGAGAAACTCATCCTTTGGTAAGAAAAAAAATTGTTGAATAATTTTGCGTCAGCGAGTCTCTTTATATTTGTAGTTGGTGTCAAAAGCGATTAATTAACACGATTGAAGCTTGCCCCTGGACTTGGTATCCTTGACGATAAACACAGGTTCCTAAGCTCGTTCTATGACGACGATGCAGCCTGTGCATATATTTAGATTTCGTAAAATAAAAAAAAACGTAATCATGGTTTTTGTGTGATGTTTGCCGCGGAAATTAATGGATGTATGATTTGTTTTTATTCTATGGAGTGAAGATTGAAAAAACATTTTTTAACGAAAATTTAAGTTGACATCTGTCATGAGATATGATGAGAAATTGCTATTATATCGACTTTGATCTTGTTTACGATAATTTAGAAAATTTATTTAAACATTTAGAAAACTCCCAAGACCCAATAATCGAATACATTAAAATAAATAAAAGTATTGTTAATTGATGCTATTGACCTTAATACAATTTTATCTTCGGGATCAAATAATTTGAAAAAGTCTTTTTGTGTGATAACCGAATCAATCATTAAGGTAAAAAAAATGTTTTCTTAATAATGTTTTGATTAATACGACAAATATTCATTATTTCTTGTAAAAATAAACAACAGGTTTATATTATTATTGCAGGATAAGCTTTTCAAGAGTATAATTTTGAAAAATCGATCGAGGAATCAGACAAACTTGCAAAACAATCCGATCGCAATTGGAAAGAAAGAATCGAAATTTTCCATCCAGTCGAATAAAAAGACAATTCAGAATGCGTCTTATGTGCAGAGGACTTTTATGGCCTTGAACAAAAGCTTGAAAGATCTTGAGCTCTGTAGAATTCGCCCAATGACCACATAAAAGTGCAATAAACGTGATAAAAGTCGATATTTTCTGTGATCTACAGAAATACACTGTACATCAAGCATTGAATAATAAAAAAATAACATTACTGACAGAGAATAGAAATGATAATTTTTTCTATTCAGAAACTTCGTAGTTCTTATGAAAGTCTCGAGAGAGAAATTACTTGGATGAAAGACCACGTTAGATAACCGATAGAGCGTTTCGATATGTTATATAAAGCTTGAAAAAGATTGACCTCTATTACTTGCTACTTTTTAATGTAGAAAATAAAAATAAAAAATTACAAATAGTCTAATCCTTATGACGCAGAAATCAATTTGGTTATCTTAAGATATAATCATCTCCCGTAAAAATATTGTCAAACAATGCTAATTAGGTTATAATTGATTCTCAATATGAAATTGTTTGAATATCGCAAAAACTTAATGCTAATTGTTAGTCAAGGATTTACTCTACGTCATTAAAAAACGATAGATAAATAGTATGACTGTCACTGAATTTTTCAATGGAAATACGCAGCGTTTTTAAATTACACCTTTACACTCAGATAACAGCTAGTCCTTTTTGTCTCAATACACCGCGTGCAAAGGAGTTTTCTTGTTACAATAAAGGAATTTGTACAGAAAACGATTTTTCCTATTATATTATTGAAACTCTCATAGATTATTGTTATATATTACAAGTTGGATACTCCGATTGATAAATCTAATACAATCTCATTAAATAAAAGGTTGGGTTAATTTTAAATGGAACAAGCATTTTTTATTTAACGGAGTATTTGCGAAAAATTCATTGAAACAAGTTCTCTGGTAACAAAGGATATATGCTTTCGTTTTAACATGACTTCCCTTTTTTGCAAAGCAAAATTCTTTCTCTGTTCGCTACCAAAAGTCAAATTTAATAGCTTTCATAAGTCGTAAAATGCAGATTGATCTTCACGCACGTGTTAATCTTCTCAGCGTCAATTTCTCGGATTCCATAAAAATTGCAGCATCACGATATGGGAGGTTGTGGTATATACCCCCACCATAAAGTCAAATCGATCTCTCGATCTCTCTCTCTCTCTGTCTCTCTCGCGAAGGAGGCAGGGAGTTAGTTTTTCGCGTTTCGGCACTCAGTCAGTTCTCGGTGGCTTCGCGTGCGGGCTATACGCCTCTGTTGTCCGCTCTCTTTCTCCCTCTCTCTTTTTCCGATTTTAGTCTGTGTTTATCAGTTTTGCGCGTACCTTTCGAATTTTACACATTTGTTTCAGCTCAACTTCGTTTAAATAGAAAGGTTAGTTTACAGTGTATACAGTGTTTTTTATTCAAAGAGATTGGAATTGGTGAATTTGTGCGGTGTGATGTTTTTTAGTGGTGGACACATTGCAATCCATTTTTGGAGTCGATTGAAAAACATTTCTATGGTTTGGTTTTTGATGCGTTGCTTATGAAATATCGATATTCATTTTTCTTTTTTCATTTGTTAGGATAGTCCGCTGTTATTCAATTTTTTATGACTATTTTATAGTTTCTTAATAACATAAAGATATTATGTTCGCCATGATACGTTCTGCTTTTGTAAACAAGAGACTCGACATTTGCATGGACTTTACTTAACTCTGAGTAACAAATTCCACATCCAATTAGTGGAAAGAAGTAATGTGCTGAATTCTAAAGTATAAATTGTCAGCATTTGTCATTACAAAGCATGACTAAGATTTGTATTTAAATACGAAATTCATTGATTTCTTAAGGGAACTCGTCAATATCATTTTGTGACATAATAATTCGTAACGTCGCTTGCACACATTTAACGATTATTAATTATTACTCAACCGTGCCACTCGTGAAAAAATACATCGACATTTAACGTAAATTAGCGCGAGACTTTGACCGATATTAAAATGCCGCGATCGGCACATCGAGTATGTATCCAAAAACAATTTAGCACAGGAATTCTCGATTGCACAAGGCCGACCTTTTCTGTTGAAAAAAGCTGTACGTACCTTGAGAAATAGCGTACGTTATTCTTACACATTAAAAAATTTGTTTGTCATTTAATTGCATTGATGTTAGATTTTATTGACAAGATGTCTTTTGAAAAAAAATTCATCTGCTATTGGATTATTTTACACTTTGGATTGTCACGATAGTTTATTACGCGGATTTAAATTCATGAAATTGTTAGTCTTGATTATACTTATTTGAATCGAACGTCATCGTCCATAAGAACATTGGTCGTGTAAACGATTGCAAAAGTGTATGTCAAAATTTACTTTGACGTCATTTCAAACGTTTACGATTTTTGTTTTTATGAACAAAAATCTGGAAATTGTGACAAAGCACTCGCGTCATCACGATTACTAGAAGAAAGTGGCTGGTTGATTTCATTAATACTGATTTCCAAAACGTTCTATAAAAATTTGAGCGATTTCTCTTTTCTGAAAATCCCAGCGAGTATGTATGAATTTCATCACTTGACATTGTGGTTTGAATCAGTCATATATTTTTACTCGGTATATTTTTAAAAAGCTGAATTTTGTTTGCTGATTTTGTAAGATTTTTACAAGAAAATTTTTCTTCTAGTACATCGAAATAGCTGGCTTATGAATAACAATAAAAATCAAGCGGCTATTTCATAAATCTTCATTTCTGAATAGCTTCTATAATCTTGAAAGAAAAGAAATTCACATTTTTCCAGCAAAATCTACGATATTTACTTTATTTATTTTCAGTATAATAATGCTAAATTTTTATATTGCGACAGCTTTCAAAGTTAACTCTTCATAGATGGTAAGCTTATACTTTTCACCTGAAATAACGGATACCGGGTAAAAAATTTCTTGCCTTTGGCTACTACGCGCCCAGCAGACCTGCGCAGTCGATAGTATGTTACATGTGCGACCGTGCCGGTTCTGTTTTTGCATTACATAAACAGATTGAGAGGCTGCGTGTCGATCGATTCCGTGTTCTATATTTTTATATAGATTTTTTTTGGCTCATATACTTCCATGAATTGCGGTAAATTGTTGCTCGGTAAAAATTGCTTATTCCGTTCTTAACTAATTTGATGTAGGAGGAATCCAATGTGTCCTCTAGTTTACGTAATATCGATTTTATTGATATCATAGTTTTCATCAAAAGTTACGAGTATATGAAATATTTGGCATATTCAGTGCAAAATTTAGATACTTGTTAGTGTAGACCATTGGAGAAATATGAATATACTATATGTAATAAACATTGTAATACATTGATTACGTAAGCAATTAAAAAAAAATTAATGATTCAGTCGTTTTATTGATAAATTATAACCTGCTTATAAAATGAAAGTAAATTGATCAACATGTATTACAAGAATTGGTTTAGAAATGAAGCGAGCAGTAGACATTTGTAACTCTGATTGTAAAATCTACCTGGAATTTCACTAAATGATTTTGAAGTGTACCTATACAATGTATAAGCTCTGTTAGTTTCAAAACAATCAATTTCTGGCAACTGTCAAATGATATTTGATTGTCACAGACATATTGAACAAGAGCAATCATTAAGCAATTAAAAGTAAATCAATCGTCAATCGACTCAATAATAACAAGAGATTGTGTTTTCCTTTTATAATTATCGATGTAATAATGCAATTTAAATATAAATACTTTAGTGCGAAAAACCAAGTCTATAAATATTCAGAATAAATTTTATCTTAAAGTGCACACAAAAAGCCAAAAGTTTAAAAGCAAAATTGTAAAAAATACAAGAGGTTAAAAAAACTCGTCCACTAAAAATGTTGAAGCTTCAGTGCTATAAATCGTTAGATTTATAGCGCTAAGTTTTGAAACGTCGATGACTGAACAGTAAAACAGCGCGATTGATCGCGGAACCGACTACAGTAAAAGTCGCGTCATATCATGTCTATGCCGTGTTCGAAAATCCGGTGTGTTATTACCGTACTACGAGTAAAAGCTTCCGAGACGCGTGTTCTACACAATTGGATGCTAGTTGACTTAATTTTATAGGCTTAATAGCTGCTTGTTTTTTTTTCATAAGTGTAGGTCGAAGCTAATTCAATTGTTTCTTTAATATAATAATTTACCACATTTTTGAATACTGGAATGAATAATTTCGAAATTTAAGTATGTAACGGCGGTTAAATTTTAATATAGATTTCAGAAGAACTATCAGTATAAAGTTTCTTTCTGATTATCAAGTTAAACTTTGAAATATTTTCTACAAACTGTAAACACGTTCGATATCTAATTGCTACGTAACTCGCAAAATTATCATCGTAGCAATCAACAACTTACTTTTTTCCAAAGATAATAAACGGTTACATATTTTTATTCGTCTCTCAGAAAAACACTTTGAAGCTGCATTTTTATCCAGCAAAAAACAAGCATCGCATAATTTTCCTTTCAGCGAAAAGTTTTTATTACTCTCCTTCGTTGGATCAAAAACTCGTCGGCATTGAAAGGTGAATTTAAAAACAGCTCAAGCACTTTTTACCGTTTATAGTTTTTTGATTAATTGAAGAGGCTGCAGACCTCATAAGCTAATTTTTTCTTAGAGGAGGCACCGAAACATATATGCCTTCATTTCAAACTATCAGACGATACTTGATATCAATGTTTTCAGAGAATGAAAACAGGAAAAGAAGAAAACACCTATGTCGTTGCACTTTTTTTGCGTAAACTCGTTTACTTTTTGTGAGCCTCTTTTTTTAGTTCGGTAAACGTGACCTATTGTGTAAGTATCATGCTGGTAAACGTGTGCTAATATATCCGTATTGATCAGCGAGTTATATTAACCTTTAACTGACGTTTATTATCTCAACACAACTGTAGAAAATGAAAGTGCTGTAATAAGATGATTATAAAGAAGGCTATGATTACATTCGATCTCAGTTTGTTGAAAATTGTATTTTTCTCATCAAATTAAAAAAAAAGTAGATCTCGTTGTATTTGCAAAAATCAACAACGTTTGTTGCTACTTATTTCATTATTTCGTTGTTATTTGTCTATTCAATATTTCAGATATATATTTATTATTCAATAAAAAATGTTTTACTAGAGGATAGTACAGAAGGTCACCAAGTTTTATTATGAGAAAAATGCCAACCCAGTGAAGTTCATTACCGCGTCAGACATGAATATTGTAAAAATTCATTCAATTAATGAAGCAAGGACAGTGACACATATTTGAGTCGATGCGCATATCAGTTCGTCAAATTAGATTTTTAATGAATAATTTATACAGAAAAACGAAGTGGAAAAGTGCATTTGCAATGCTAACATTAGTGCGTTAATAACTATTTCCTTACCGATCTTAAAAAAACTTTATCGAGGACAGAATAAAAACAACATCGAAGATTTAAGGTGATACTTATATACCGTTGATCGGTTCGCGTGCACTCTATTCGTTAAAATAAAATAGACGCCATACATTGCAAAACCTATGATTATATAATATTGTCCTTTTGATTTATTGATCTCTGCACGTGGACTTAGGACTGATCATGCATTCATAATATGTTATGTCATTCAATTGATCTACCTATCATGTATGCATAGATTTGATAGTCTAAAACTAATGATCGTTAATGATCGAATTGAGATTGTACACTCATTACAGACAGAACATGTCTGTGACCAATTTGCGTTAAAAAAACAGCACAGTTCTGTTCTCAATGCTCTACCTTTAGCGTGATCATTGAAACAAAATATTTCCGCATTCCTTCAAAAAATGAGGCTTACATATTCTCAAAAACGCTAAAGCAACTACGATGTATAATGCATTAACTACATTAAAACATTTCACATTAGGATCGACACCTCTAACCTGCATATATCTCCAGCGACTCTCGCTCTCACGGCGAAGTAAAGTGTACTCCTAATCAGGCATCGTAGACACACACGCGTTCCTTTCGCTGTTCGGCCTTCGTGCATCATCCGGAGAAAAGTGAGACGCCGTTAATTTTGCCTTCTCGCGATCCGTGCAGCTGAAACAGCTGTGGTAATGCGCGCCGCGTTCTCCCTTTCATCGACGCGATGAAATCACACGCATTCGAATTACGAAATACGCTGCATTCATGTGCGCATATGTCTGCATGTCTATCCACCTGCTATACTTATATCCAGCGCAATACATTGCTTAGTTTTTTCTCTTTTTTCACTCGAGGAAGTCGCTGTAATGGCTTGTTGTAATTTTGGCTTAAGAGTTTTTATATGCGGTAGCTTTTGAAACAAGTTGTGATACTGCTCGCTTGTTACATCGTCCAAATTAAGTAAACAAATTGGATGCGGTGACTCACCGACAAGTTCACCTTTTGTTGTTGCGAGATAAAGAAAAATACTTACAAAGAAATCTTGAATTGTTTTATTTTGTTGTTTTAATCGAGTTTTTTTTTACCGAAGCAACGTTTGCGTTAGAGCATATTATATATTATTGGCGATTATTTCATTAAAAAACCAGAGGGTACCAAAATTTACATAAATAAGACTAAGACTATTTTTATTTATATAAAAAATTATTCGATCGAATTCTCGAAATGCGTTGCTCAATAAATATAACTTATATTGAATGCATGATATGTTAGCTTTTTTTTCTTGAAAATGTCTCTAAAATCAAATATGAAATTAACAGTTTAAATATAATATCGAGAGAAAATTGATTTTCTAGTCATGGAGGCAGCAGCGGCGAGCGGAACAGTGTCACCGCCCGCGACGCTGCCAGTGACGTCGCTCGAGTTGAAGATCCGTAGGGCCCAATTTCAAACGCAGGCGTCGACGGTTGCAACGAGACGGAAGCATGCAGTTTGCGTTCGTAGGGCCTACAAAAAGTATGGACCCAAGAGTAACCCCAACGTCATCCTTGATGGCCTCAACATGACTGTACCCAAAGGCACCATGTTAGTATACATACATCTGGTTACTATTTCTTTTTGCATTTGATTGGCAGACATGCTGAAATAAATTACGTGTTCTTTTTCTACTTTGAATTGATTATGACAATTGATGTGAGGGTAATGAGATGAATTAACTTTATAACGATACCTACTAAATTGAGTTTTAAGATTGAAAGTTGGGTGGATTCACCGAATTGAAACTAAAAAATCAGATATTTATAAGTACATAAATATAACTCAAAATATGGATTATGTAAATACGATATAGTTTGCATGAAATTCTTTTATCCAAATTACGCGACGCTGAATAAGAAACTTTGAATATTTGAAATATTAGCACGTTAGCTTAGAATGATTTATTTTTATAGTATATATTATTGGTCATATTTGTGATATCATGAACTACGATTTAATTATAATAAAAAGTTGAATAATTAATTGATCTGAATTCAATGATTTCAAAGCATTATCAACTTTACACAAGTTTACTCATAGCTTCCTATGCCATGACCATTACAAAATACAGTGAAAAACAAAAATTTAATCAATGCGAAATTTAAATTACAGATATGGACTGTTGGGCGCCAGTGGTTGCGGCAAAACAACACTACTCTCGTGCATAGTGGGCCGTCGCCGTTTGAACTCAGGCGAGATATGGGTTCTCGGTGGACGACCAGGTTCTAAAGGTTCGGGTGTGCCTGGTCCAAGAGTTGGTTACATGCCTCAAGAAATCGCGCTCTACGGAGAATTTTCCATTCGCGAGACGTTCATATTCTTCGGCTGGTGTGCCGGCATGACCACTGATCAAGTGGAAGACAAGCTCGAGTTCCTCCTCAAGGTGAGCCTTTACTTTCACGTATATGGTATCTTTTAACGGCGTGTCTTGCGCTATTGTTATTCTTTTATAAGGCGCGAGCAATGTTTAAGGTTATATGAACGGCTACTTTAATTTTATTAATTTTATTAATATCTATCTATTTTATCGACCGAGTTATTTGATAATATTTCTATAACGAAATATTAAATATCATACGAATACTTTAACTTGCGTGTCAAAATTCTTGATCATCAATTTTGAATAAATTACATTTATACGGCCTTGATTTTAATATTTAAATATTAACTATTTTGTTAATTAAACGTAAGTAAAAAAATGAACCTTTTAAATTGATAGTATTAAGTGAATTTATGTTTTTTTATACCATATTTATCATGAAATTTCTCATAAAATACTTCCATAGTTAGATTTCATTATAAAATTCAAATGGCATCGATTACAGAACAAGCTCATAATTTGTTTATTCGAATTTAATTTAATCTTTTAGTTTCTGCAATTGCCATCAGAAAATCGTTTCGTAAAAAATCTATCGGGCGGTCAGCAACGAAGAGTTTCCCTCGCAGCTTCTCTACTGGCCGATCCAGAACTCCTCATTCTCGATGAGCCGACCGTCGGCGTTGACCCAGTTTTACGTCAGAGTATCTGGGATCATTTGGTGCACATAACAAAAGATGGCAAGACAACTATTATTATCACAACGCATTACATCGAAGAGACTCGTCAAGCTGGTATGATTGGTCTTATGCGTGGTGGACGATTCTTAGCTGAGGAATCACCTAGAAGACTCATGGAAATGCATCGACTTGAAACTCTTGAAGATGTGTTTTTGAAACTTAGTAGACAACAAAATATGGGTCTAAGGAGAAGAAGTAGCATATTAAGCAGTGTCGTTGGCAATTTACCTGATCCTGTAAGTTCAATATGAAATATATTTAAAAATAATGAAAAATAACAAACAAATAAAACGTTGTTAATCTAATGCATAAAAAATATCATAATTTTAATTATACACCTTGGCATCATTATCTTGATATATTTAATCAATATTCGTTCATTTTATTAAAAATGAAATACTATTTTAGGATGCAGATGAAGAAATGAGCGGAGAGTTTGGCGACAACGTTAGCATATCTAGTCGAAGGAGGAGTATAGCTGTGACATCCGATGATGACGTAAATATCATAAGACACGCCTTCAAATTCGATTTGCGTCATACCAATCTAGTTCGATCTCGAAAATGAAAGTCGTGTGTTCACTTTCACTTTTATAGATTCTAGATCTTCCGCCCGAGGAAGAAGGACCACACAAATTTCAAATGCTCAATCCTAAACACATGAAAGCTTTGATTTGGAAGAACTTTTTATGGATGTGGAGAAACGTTGGGTAAATATTTAATGCAATCAATTGTAAAGTTTACAATAAGATTTGTGCAATTGGAAGATAATGTTTATATTGGCACGAATCTATTTCCAGAATAATGTTGTTTATAATCGGTCTACCAGTGGTACAAATAATTCTTTTCTGCCTGTCGATCGGCCACGATCCAACGGGTTTAAAATTGGCGATTGTCAACAACGAATTGAACAATAGCATGGATCCTTGCACACCTGACATATCGATGCTGAGTTGTTGGTTCCTTGACCATCTAAAAGCACGTCAAGTGGTCTATTTACCGTACGACTACGAAGAAGATGCGTATGGTGCTGTGGAAAAAGGTTGGGCCTGGGCTGCAATTACTTTTCCTAGTAACTACACGGAGGCACTCATGCTGAGAATTATGAATGGTGCTGAGATTGATGATATGACTATCGAAGATGCCGATATGCGAGTTGTTATGGATATGTCGAGTAAGTAAAGTGGTGTTCTGTGACTATTTTTCAATACTGCAATTTTCTATTCAAACATTCATTTTCTGATATTACTCAATTTTTAGATCAACAAATTGGTCAATTACTCCAACGAGATCTTTACATGGCGTTTCAGAACTTTACAAACGACTTGATGAAAGCACTCAATTATAGTGAAAAAATTGCTTCTATCCCGATGTCGGTAAGATGGATTAAATTTTAAATATCCATTATTTTTAACTAACATTTTTTTATAGCGTTAATTCACAAAAATGTATATTTTAGTTCCGCGAGCCTGTTTATGGACCACAAGAACCTAATTTTACTGATTTCGCGGCACCTGGAGTCGTTTTGACGTGAGTATGAAAAGTCATTATAATAAATAGAAAAAACACATCTATTTTACATTTATATGAAAATGTTATTAACTTTTCAGTATTATATTTTTTTTGTCTGTTGCTCTGACATCTGGTGCTATGTTACTTGAAAGGAATGAAGGTTTACTTGAAAGAAGTTTAGTTGTCGGTAAGCTCACGTATAATTTGAAATTACAATAAATTTTGTATTAAATTGCATCAATACAAATTATAATCAATAAAAATTACAGGTGTTACCGGTCCTGAAATCTTATTTGGCCAAGTTGTCACTCAGTTTGTCGTCATGTTAGGCCAAACCATTATGGTGCTCATCGTGGCATTTGCCGTGTTCAACGTTACTTGCAAGGGTGACATTATCTGGGTTACCATACTCACAATACTTTCTGGCTTCTGTGGAATGTGTTTCGGTAGATATGAGTTTTATATAAACTAGTTTACGTTAAAGTGAATTTTGAAATTAACATAGTTGAAATTATCTTCAAACTGTTGATCAAACATTTCTCACGTTCAATATTTGTTCCTATTATTAATATTATTTTCTATTCTTCTTTTTCGTTAAATTAAAAATTTAAATATTGCATGTCTTCAGAAACCTATTTAGATTTTTCGTTTATTACGATCTATAAACGACATAATCGCTAATATAATTATATTTAACAGGTTTTGTAGTAGCGTGTTCCTGTGAGAACGAACGAAGCGCAACATACATGGCAATGGGTTCATTCCTTCCAATTGTCATGTTGTGCGGTATAATTTGGCCAATTGAGGGCATGCATCCAATACTCAGGTATATTAGTTACTTACTACCCTTAACTAAGAGTACAGAATCGTTTAGAGCAATGCTTGCCAGAGGATGGGACATCTATAACCCAACTGTCTATGAAGGTTTTATTGCCACCGTTGCATGGATCTTGATCTTCCTTACAATCGCGATACTGCTCCTTAAGTTCAAAAAGGGTTGAGCAGTCATTTTGATTTGTTGATAAACTGCTTATTTTTACTAAATTGACATATCGATTGATGTTTTATATAAATCTGAATAGATTGAGTGTATCTCATACAAATAGATTGTGCCGAAATATTTTTCTATATAACTATTGAATTTTTAGCGTTTTGAGGCATAAAATGAAACAGGCATGTATTTGATTTTTTTCAGTTCATGATATCGAATAGTAAAATGTGATCATTCACAAAGTAGTAAATAATTTATTGTAATCTATGAGCATTATAATAATTTTATGTATTATAAATTTTTATAAAGGTTCTTAGAAATAATAATGATTGTGTGCTTTTCACATGATTATTATTTGTAGTCGTATATTTTAAATCATATTTTATTATTTGATTTCTGAATGTGCCTCAACTCACGTATAAACACTTGGTTTGTCTTGCCATCAAGTTATTTTTAAACAATCCATGTGACCATTATAGTTAGTTTGGATTACGTACTTATTAAAAATGTCACTTTCTGAAAGAAAAATATAACATTCATTTAAAACTGGAAATCATATCGTTTTAAGAATACATAGTACTCAAATTTAGGTTTTAGAATAATTGCGGGGAAATTATGACCGGGATTGTAGTTTGCCTTATAATACATATATTTACAAATATAGATACTCAATCTGTCAAAAACTTCCATGAAGTTTAAAGCTGTGACATGACATAAGCTGGTTAAATTTGTTCTTATTTTTGTATTTTATTTTTTCATTCAATTCTAAAAAATTTCATTACATTTTCTAAAAAATATATCTGATACGTGACAAAATTAAAATCTTTGTTTTTTATTGGGTGTACTTTATTTTAAAATGGTGCTGATTTTATATATGACAAAGAGTACGTTTAATAAATAAAGTATATCCTAACGTAACATTTTTATACAAAGTACGTAAGTTATGTGATGAATGCTTTATGTGAATATTTTATTTATTTAATAGTCATGTTTCGTTTTATTTTTTAAACGATGTCTCTCTATTACAGTAAATCCAGGATGTAGGTTGGTAAGCTTGTACAGCATAGATTTAAGCTTAAAATAAATACCAAAATGGGATAAGCGTTATAGGAGAAGCGTACATAATATGAAAGTCATAAAAAATGATGTAAGACTTTCTGTATGACTTTTTTCTGTTTGTTTAATTTTGGAATTTTTGATAACGAACATGCGTAAATTATAGTCCTCGATACTTCATATTCTTCTGTAGTTTCCGATGAAAAATCTGATTAGGTATATTCGAATTTTTATTACTTTAATTTTGTCATTGTACAGAAAATCTTTTTACTTTTATGTTTAGTAAAACAAGTTTCTTTCTATATTATTTTTAATGTGTATTGAACTTGAATTTTTTTGTAATAACTTATGTTAATAGGTTTTACAGTATGGGTACGCAACTTGTGATTTATAGTTCTGAATAAAATAATGAATTATAATATTATAACATCGTATTCTTTTTTTACTTTTTACGATATTTTATAAGCTAGCAATAAATTTATAAGAATAATTTGTAATATTATAACTAACATATGGTTAGATTTTTATTTTACTATATTATGCTTACGGCCGAATAATTCATCATTATTACAAATATCTTTTAATATGCTATTAAGTATTTCTAAAGCTTTTTTGGGGATTATAGAAGCTTCATCCTAAATTATTAAATCCAATTCTCTTAATTTCTTTTTATGAGACTTTAATTTAAAAAAAAACTAGTTTCAAAATAATTCAAATTTAAAGGTAATTTGAAAGTGCTGTGACTTTTCATTCCTTTAGGTAATAATATTGATGTGATTACAGTTAATGCCATTGATATTACTTTTTTTCAGATAAAAAATAAAACATCAATGTTTTATGCAAATAAGTTTTACCAGTTCCACCAGGTTCATCAATAAAAATTGTTCTATTTTCATTTTGTAATATTTGATTAAGTATTAATTTTTGGTCAGAATTGAATTTTTTATAAATAATTTCATAAGATTCTGTACATTCCAATAAAAAATGTTTATCTGTTACTTCATCTTCTTCTGTAACATCTTCATCTGCTTCTGGTAAGTTTTAATCACTACAAGTCATTGATCCTTCTTTAGATAATAAAGTATTAATATGTCTCAATGCAAAAAGTTCATGATAAGATTTGAAATCTTCTTCAAGTTTTAATATAAATTTTTCCTAAATATTATTTCCTGACATATTCTCTGCTATTAAAGAGTTAACAAAATATAATTTTAATTATTTTGTTAACATAACACCACAAGCTTCATCAAATATTTTTATAATATGTTTATAATCTTAAACTAATTCCATTGTATAAGTTGTATCTTTACAAGGTTTTTATGTAATATTATTATACATTCTTAAATCTTCAAATGATACGGCACCTTTTCTTTTATTTGAAATAAGTTTTAAATGATATTGTTCATTATCTTTTGGCAATATAACACCTAATCTTCCTGTTGTATTGTTTTTACGATTTCTTTTTATCGAGGTTTTCTTTTCAAAAGAATGTTTATGAATATTTACATGTTTTGTTTTTCTAGCATTTTCATCAAATTTATTTAAATCAAACCATGTAGATAATGTAGTTTTCCAATTTTATAAAGCTTATTTTTATTGTTTTCTTTGAAGATTATATTTTGTTTATTTTCAGTATGAACTTCTAAAGGGATAACACGGAAAATAGGTGAGATTGTGTAAAAATGGGCGCGACTGAGGAGTCAGATCTGCGTTGTATGTTTATACTATTTTATTCTGATAGAGAGCAACGTCGATTTCTTCAATGACTAATAACGAAATCTATATTGCCGACGTAAAACTTTATCCTTTGATCCTAACAGTTTTTAACACTAATTATATGAACAATTTTTTTTGTATTCTATAATAATATTAAATATTGGATTTATCAGACTTACAATTCAGAAAATAGTTTGTTAAGAAACAATTAGCCGTATATATAAAGTATACATGTAATATGAAATCATCAAAGTTGCATTGTATTTGAAAAAAATATTTGCCAATTTAATAGTATAATTTTTATTATTTTATGAAAAATATAGTTAGAATAAAATACGAGTAGATCTAACCATTATTCTATTTTGTGAATGAGTGTATGAGAGTATGAAGAGAGAATTATGCAAAGCACGAAAAGCACAAGAGAGTGAGAGTACGGGCGGATATTACAGAGCAAATCTTGCGACTCTTCGTAATCAAATGTCAGCAAAAATACAAACTTTTAACTCAATACAAAAACATACTTTGAATATAAAATTATATCTTATGTTATCTAACTTTTTAAAGGGTTTTTTAAATAGTTTTTCTTCATTTTTAAAAGCTTAGAACTGATATTGTTCTTCTATAAAGCACAAAGTTACATAATAACCGATTTACAAAGTATCCTTTCATAAGAACTAAATCATATTGTCTAGGGCAAATTATACGAGTATGCATTTTAAGAATTGATTAACTAATTGTAAATATAAATTTTCAACATAGTAAAAACAAATTGGTTATTTCATTTATTCGAAATAATATCGCAGTATTTTAAGCACTATGAAAATATCAACGCCAACACGTGAGTGCTCACATGCAACAAAACGATTGATAATTTCATTAAACCATCAGTCTACACTTGATTTGCTTGAAACGGCAAGCTCATCAATATTAAAATCCGCGCGTGTGAACACTTATCGTCGCAGGAAAAAGCCAACTTTTAAAAGCGAGAAAAAACCAAATAGGTAATCTTATATATATATTATATATTATATTATATATTTGAATATATATATATATATATATATATTCAAAATGAAAGTTATACTTACCTTTTGATGTGTAGGCCTTCACTTTTGTCTTATCGCGTAGTAAAGGCTATAACGAGACAAATAAGATGACATTATATAGTGTGTATAGCTATATAGATCTCGAGTATTTCAGGGCCGTAGAGAGTTTCTTGCAATGTGTGCATTACGAAGTACAACGACCTACGAACACATACATACATCACATGTCCCTGATGTTTGATGCACGGGTTCGTCGTGCTCACAAATACATGCACAGATACACGCAAGTACACCTGCGTCCATTACTTATGTAATGTAGAATTAACTCTTTTTATGCCTTGATTGAGAGGTAATGTTAATCGTTTTAATGGATAATTACACTTATTCAAACTTTTTCTTTTCATTGGATACCTCTTTTTCTTTGATTTTTATTAGTTTTTCAGTCCTCTCTGTACTCGTAACATAAACATACTTGACTTATTTACTCTGATTTATAGGTGGTATTCGTACTTTTCACAATATATTGATTTGTAATTTCATCGTTAAATTGGAAATGTAACATAAAAAATATTTTTTCTATTCGTCTAATAATCAAAACAATATTACAGTACCTTGGTTTTTTAGAAGTATAGCGTATTTTATTAGAAAAAAATGCAAGTTATTTTTATTGCTGAAAAATACGACTCATGACTGCTATTCAATTTTTTAATCTCGATACTATGGTATTATTGATAAAGAAATGCCATCATTGTAAACAATGACGATACCGAAAGAGATGTTACTTTCTAGTGCATCTGTACCTAAAAGTCTTGTCTGGTGCTCCTTACATAGCAGTGGTCGGCGCACGCTCATCGTCGGGAGAATTACGAGAAAATCGCATGCACTCAACAGTGTGCGGTGCTATTTTATAGCAAGCAAGTTCCGAGAGATGGTCTCTTTTACACAGCGTACCAGATGTTGTTTCTTTATCTGGATAGGTATGTTTTTATATACTAATGCCTTGAACGTATATGAAGATGTTCCCAGGTATAGTAATTGTGATGGATAAACATATCAAACAAATGACTTACTATAGCTTCCGGTGAAATTTACGGTACTTCTTACGAATTCTTATATAAATGTTCTCGTTGATATAATTCCATAGTGACATTAAAGTTGTAAATTATTATCAAACCTAGCGATATTATTGCTTTTAATATATCACATGTTATCGGTATATTGGTATAAGTTAACTAAATTAAATTATACACAAACGAAATCACTGACAAACTTTCTAATTTATTGTTCCGATGATTGGATTACTTTATCGCGCGGCGTCTGGGCGGATACAGATTAACAATTTTTTAAGGTATGGCTTGCAGTTCAAAGTCAAATATTGTCCTCGTTTACGCGTTACTTTTATAGATGATTTGTCTGCCCGAATGACAAAATATACTAATTCTACACTTATGCCTAAAGAAATAACGAGCAGATCAAAATTTATTTATAAAAAGTGTTTTAAAATTCATTTTGTATACAATAAACTGTAGTTATTAACCGTTATTATTGTTCCGTGGATATTTTTAGTGCTTGAAAACAGTTCCTGAGGAGAATCATTAAGAATTCATTAAAAAGTAAATAAATACGAATTTCGCAAATAACAAAAAACGTTGGTTCATCAAACTCATAATTTGTACACTTGTCAAAGCAGTTTCACCTCTCCGTGACTATTTTATCATTGGCAAATATTTTTTAATTCAAATTGCGCACGTGAACATAAAAGAAAACGATCGCGTGAAAGCCAAATTCGTTAACATATTTCGTTACTCTGAGTTGCCAAAACCATAATATGTATTCTTAAAAGGAGAACTGATTAATACTAAAACAAATAAAAAATCCCGAACTATTTTAATACAATGGTGATTAAGAGATTGACATATTGATGAAAAAAAATACAAACAAAGTTTAACAATTCAAAAAAGCGTTAAAATGTATAGTAAAAGTCTAGGTCGATATTCATGCATCTGGATTGAAATAGATTGGATACAGTTTCAACATAAAATTTATTAAGCCGATTGCATAAATATTAATAATTTTCTTCATTACTATTTACAAAGTATCGGTGAATACTGGTCACTATATAAAATTTCCGGTAATAGCGTGAAAGTGTGCTAAGCGATGATGAACTCGTGTTTTGCATCGAAAATAAAAGTGATTGCACACTGCACAGCTCATGATAAGATTAGTTAAATTTTTCACTCGGAATTTTAATCATTTGATTAGCTTTCAAATAATGAGATAGAAAGTTTTTAAAGAAGGCACTCATGCATAGGCATGACCGATTTATTACTCCTTAATTTTATCTGGTTTATTCGACTTAATTCGCAAAGTAAAAAATAAAATTATTAGGAAGATTAACGATGCCATTTAGAAGATTTCGTTTTTACCGTGAAAACAAAGAAAACTAAAATAGTATTGACAGTTAATAAATATTTTCGTAAGATTAGAATATATATAGAAATGTCAATCACATAACCATTTCCGCTAATCAAGAGACAAAAAGTAGTTGTTTGGTACAAAAATTAAGACATGGATGCAACCTATCCAGGGATCTTTAGGACAATGTAAATAGATACCTAACATAAATATTTGATATTTAAAAAATATCTATGCTCAATAGTAGCTCAAATTGTAGCTTTTCGAATTATCTACTTTTATTTTATATTTATTTTGCTTTTAAAATGCATACCATGGCCCACACAATTAAAAAACCTTTTTGTCAACTTTGAGCCGTTGAGTTGCATTTTATGTAGAACTATTCTCTATTTATATTGACCTGAATACTTCTGAATAGATTTCATTGATCTTTCAATTTTTGCACCAAAATTTCCATCTTGATTGACCTATGTATTATTGTAGCTCATTGCTCATATTCACTATTACATTCTTTTTTAGTAGAGCAAGTTCCGATAGAGTTTCATGCATGGTTTACACTTGCGGCAGCGTAACTAGAAACGGTAAGCACAAAAATGCATTCGTACGGAAAAGCTGGAACAGTTACGACTTACATCTCTCCGTTTGCATGTCTGTCAAGACTCTGGAATATTACACAGTGCTTACTTCGGTAAAAGTATGTGATTAATTGAAAAGATCTGTTGTATTGATGATAAAATTTTGCGTGAAATTTCGTTCAAACATTTCAAAATCGGTATAATTGATAACAGAATCGCAAAGTCTGTTGGCACGTTTGACCATCAATTAAAAAGTGTCTGAGAATATTTGATAAGTTTCACCATTGAAACGCATTACCAAGTTCTATTAAAGTTTTAATAATTAAAAAGTCAATGGAGTATCTTCATGGGACTATAAATCCTTCATATGTTATTTCTGATGGTACTGGTACTATTTTAATTGAATGTAGAGGAAAACAAGGTTTACGATTATATTTTAATAATGCTTGACTCGATATCTACTTTATAATTACTGGATGATTGATTTTACACTGTCTAACAATCATTACAGATAATATCAGTGTCTGGCATAGAAATCTGAGAATTTGGAATGTCTGGTTACATCATACAATAAGAAAATTATCGTTGTTATATGTTTTTAAGTTTCAGACGTAATTAAAAAATCAAATTAATTAATTTAAGAGGAAGATACGGAAATATATATCTTTGGGTAAAAAATCTTCCTTTTGAAATCACATACAATCAATGTTCAATGATATTGCAAATACAGTGTCCGAATTAAGACCCGAAAATATTAGAGAAAGATAAATACATTAGTAATAAAGTTCTGCTATAATTTTACAATAATGATTGACATTCAAGAATCTGTTTTTATTACTATTACTTAATCGGCGATTCGTTCAACACTATAATATCGTCTACAACTTAAATTGATTGAATTACGATTCAATGATATCTTGAAATTTAAGCACAGACATAAATTCCAGTGGTCGAAGAATCATAATAATTGAAATAACTTGAAATTATCAGCCATCATTAGACAAAATTAACATTTACTGACCTCATTTGCATTTCCTAGACGATAGTATTAAATCGAGAAGACCGAAATTTTCCGCAAAAGCAACGTAAGATTTTTCCTATGAATATATATATATATATATATATATATATATATATGTATATAGATCACGCATCGCGAGCGTGGCATTTTACTTAATTTTTTGGTATGCAGCGTCAGACAATTCTCTCCTACACACGTGTTCGCTAGACCGACTCACGTTTTGTATACGTGGACCTGTGGCAATATAATGCTTTCAGTTGGGCGGGAGGCGTGAACGTTTTGTATATTTTTAAACGCGCAATTTCTCTTTCGCTTCGACGAACTTGTCTATAAATACTAGTCTATCGCAGTTGACGATTACATGTTAAGCAACCGACGACACGTGCAATGGAAAAGTCTTACTTTTTCTTTGTAATTGCAACAAAGACTTCTCGATCAAACCTGTATGTTATCGTCATCGATGCATGCACGTGTATTGTTAGGAAATAATAATAATACTTTTTATGATGAATTCGTTTATAGCAAATTTTTTATTGTAAAGTGATTTGAATGATAATTTATCGTATTTCATATTTGTTTGTTACTAAATATTTACTCCGATAAATTATGACTATGGACTTTGGGCACGTCTATTAGGACAAGTTACCAAACATCTTTTAAAATAGCCTAAAGATTTAGAACAAAGCGGAGAGACAGCGAATCAACAAATATACTCAGGAATCTGCGGCAATTAATTATTTTTTCGCAGGTATAAAAAAGATATTTAACTGTTAAAAGGAAGACGCTCAATACAAAATAGTTGAAAAAAAATTAAAATCTGTGTACGCATGATGAAAATTTTATGCTCTTTTACATAAATACACTTTAACGGAAAACGTCTCTTAAATATTTCAGATATTGAGTCATAATAAAAAGAGTGCAAAAAAGTCGACATATCATCGTAAACTGTGTGAAATCATCACGCTGCGAAGAAAAAAAATTACGACTTCCAATCAATAAAACTTTCCTTACACTCAGCATCGACATGATCGCAAAAGAAATACCGAAGCTTTTTTTGCAAAAATTGATGCAATCAAGCCAAGTCAAAGATAATGAACTATATTTTGTTACGAAAGCTCCGAGTTTTTTTGCCGGCGACATTACAAAAACACGCAGGCAAATTTTGGGGGTGTGTGAACGCGTGCATATGTAAACTTGGACTTTGTCGCGCGTTACGTCAAGGATCAATGAATCATTACGTGAAATAAATGCCGCGATGCGTCTTATCACTGAACGAGCCTCGTGCGCCGCAATCGCGAGATCAATATCTGTCTCAAGATGCGACGTACACTCGACTATATCGAATCTGCTGCTTAATACAATGCATGAATCAACGTGAATCCATTCAAGTGTCTACTTTTCTTAACCGTAAATGCGCAGCACATCGATATAGAAGACTTTGATGATGACACCTATTTCGAGTATTATTGTACTCAGAGGCAGCGTTCTCAAAGTTCAAGAGCATGCGTAAGTGAGCATGATTGTATGTGCTCTAACGCCTTCAAAGGCGTTATGAACCAGTTAAACTGACCAATCAAAACGTCAACAACATTTGGCTATGTTTAGAAACAGGGATTTTCATTAGCCAGCATCGTGTACCTCAATCGTATTGTGGTATAGCTAAAAATAAAATAGCTCTTTGAAACAGCTAAAGTTATAACACAGCTACAGCTAATTGTAGTGAATGTTACTTGATAATCGAATATTTATTACTAAAAATCGGTTGCTCTGACAGTAGTAGATATTTGTTAACATTTAAATTAACTTATAATAATTTTCCAAGGAAATAGTATATCCTATATCCGTAAACAATCTTTGGTTGCTCTATTTACGCACAAAACATTTCATCCATTAATGTCATTGCTGTATAAGAATTACCTTTTCATATTTTGCACGAGCAATCTCGATGAGTCTCAATTGAGTTCATTGATGAAAGTGTCGCATTATCATTACGAACTTTGACGCAGCTGGAAAATATAGGTGAAGTACGTCGTTCTCGACACTCATTAGATCAATTCAGGTCATTAGAGGGTGCTTGATCTTTCTGAAGTCTACGTGGAGGTAAAAACATGAAAGAATAGTCGTCACTGAAGATGTCCCTATAAGGTCTTCTAGATCGGGAGAAACCTGCAGCATCCAAAAATTTCATCCACGCCCATTCATCCATTGTAGCGCTCGAAGGCCAGTGAAACGCTATTGCAAATTCGGAGGTCGATACCCACTCTATAGCTGTATGTCATCTCTATAGCTTTTTCCAAGCTTTCTGTTTGCACTTTGTATCTACACTATCCAACACTATATTAAATTATTCTTTTAAAAAAAAAATTTCAAAATATATTGAAATTTGGCATCCAAAGTGACCTTAGTTTTTTCCAGTGAAAAATTAAAAACAAAATTTTAAGCTGTCAGATATAATATAACAAATCATCAAGCGAGATAAATTTCTGAAATTCGCACGAGATTTTCAAGAAATCGCCATTGGTGTGAAGCCCCGTAAGCATCGTAGTGCTGGGGATGGAAAATCTTCCACCATCGTATAAAATGTGTAGCGACAAAAAAAAGGTAATGAAAGAGAAAGCAAGACAAAGATAAGCCGGCGAGGCGTGGGTCGCACATGTACACACTTGAGACCTTGCTTCCACTGCCACGGCTGTCCACGTGATCGAAACGTGCATCGCTTCGTCGTTGTTGCAGAGCTGGAAGAGAGTATATCTTCTGCTCGGGTCTTCCCTGACCGATGAACGCCAAAAAAAAACTGTACAAGACCTTGAATTTTTTGCTGACCGAAACGAATTTGGCGTTTACGGTATCAACCTATACTTAATAAATGATTATATGGATATAACAAATGTTTTTTCTTTTTTTTGGAAATTTTTAGAATGCAGTGAATGTTGAAAATATTTTGTTTGTTACAGTTACGTTATGATAAATCGAAGATTGTGAATTATTGAATGATAGGTTTACAAGTGATTAACTATATCGCTCTATCAATCCACGTGATACTTTTTCTTGTCAAGAAATTTAGGGTTTTGTGAATAACCAGTAACGTTATAAATCATTTTGTATTTTTATATATAAATTAATTGTTACATATCAACGTTTCTTTTTAATCGAACTTTTATTTCTCTTTTAAGCGTACATCAGTAATCATGTTGCTATGCTGAGGATAAGGGCATGAAGCACGTGTCAAGATTGTGGAGTAAATTTGTTCAACGTTCAATTTTGGTATCAAGAAACTGAAGAATACGTCAATAGCTGGCTGTTTCAAAATAATACGTGAGTCAGTATTGGAAGTTTTCTTTAATTTTATGTATATTGCACTAAAATTTTTAAACAGATGGTCGTTAAAAAATATATACTATGAAGTATGCTTTACAAAAGATATCGTTATAACATCTAAACATCAAATTTTTAAGAAATGAAAATTCTTCTGAAGAAGCCTTTGGAAGAAAATTTTGCTGATTTACAAAACTCGTATTGCGCCGTACTTGTCTCGAGAAAGTTCAAATATTAGTCTCAGCTGGAAAAACATTGTTAACTCCTTATGATTCGCACGATAAGAAAGTTCAATGTATATATAAGTTTGGTTTGGTTTGAGCTCGAACGCAAAGCAGATGTCGCTTACCTACAGCATACACAAAAATATGATTTTTATTTTGATTAGATTTCGACGCGATGATTTTCATAATAAGAGGATTTTGGTCAAAATGAATACAAACAGGACATATAAATTACCATCAATGAGAGAGATAATCGATCAAAATCGCGCCCATGACGTAACTTTTTCGAACATACGATTTCGATTGATTGTTAACATTATCAGCTGAAGACAACAGCTTAGTAGATTGATTTCAGATGCACGGAGAATCCGATAAAACAAGTAACCACAGCTTTTACGTGTTCAAGGCCGAACCTTTTCTTTTTGCAGATAAATCTTTGTGGAACGAAACAAAATAAAATAAATAAATAAAAAAGAAAAGAAATACGCACATATCGGTGGGAAAGAAAAGTAGGTTTGGCTACTAACTTTTTGTTGGCAGTGCACCTCCGTGCCTCGAATAATTATATGGACAAGAGTATGCGTGTATTTTTAGACAGAAGCGAACCTCAAACGCGCCTGCGAATGCAAAAACATCACTTTACCATTCTGGTTTATCGGAATCGAACGTGTTCTCGCGCGGTACGCAGAATCGTGCTGTTGTGCCTTGTTTTCCTTAACAATTCTGTTTAGCGCTTGAGAATCGAAGATGTCGCTTAATTTTCAAGTTATCGCTTTTTGGATTAATGTTGATTTCTAGTTTTATATGTTGGTTCAGAGCTAGCGTTTTAGATGTGCACACGCTTGCGAATTTTCTTACGTCTAAGGCAGCGTAAAATAACTCGCCGTCGGAGAATGCGCTTATTTCCATGCAGTAAGCCAGTTACTACAAATCCTGTTAGTATTCATGACTTTTCCATTGTTGTTTTGAAGTAGGTTTTTACACAAATCTAAATTTTTTGATTTAAAAATCTCTAAAAATAAAAAAAAATTAAACTGTAGATATCATTGTCGGAATAAAAAAACTGTCAACAATATAATTATTGACTTGAGAACAATTCATATTTTAGCGAAGGTAATAAAAAGACTCATCAAAATTTATTGACAGCTTGAAGAATTATCGTGGACTTTTCCATTGCTCATTGCTCTGCAGAACTGAAGAACTAGAAATAAAATAGATGAATTTAGGTTTTACTTTCCAAGATATAAATTTACGCATTATAAGTAGCTCCATGGAATGATTCCCATGGTGACTGCTCAGGTACATCACGTGTTTAGCACTGATTTTCACGGATGCCTATTCACGTGATCGCCGTTTAGTTGAGATTATCCAGACGGGCTAGATGGGAAGAGAGACTGCACGAGAACCTGTACCTGTCAGCTTGAGCAGCTGCTGCAGTGATTCTATTATTCTGACTATAGGGGTTTAGTACAGAGAAAATTTTTCTACCTTCCTTAATTAAGAGACGATACCAAAGATGCTGAATAAATATTACTGTTGTCGTTTATTGATATGGACAACATTTTTAACTGTAAATTAATTATCGTCGTTTCATTTTTTAGTACAGATACAAATTATCCATTCGTTGGCTTTGATTTTATTAGCGTTGGAATAGAAATTCGCTAGCCATCTAATCAAATAGGTCCAGATATCCCATCAGAAATATAAAAAATTGCATTTTACAGCTTGAACAATCTCTTGACCGTCAAGTAAACAAAATTGTCGTCTTTGATTTGTAAGGAACTGCAATGTATTTCTCAGCGTGTGCAGAACGAAGCCCGTGACAGTCGCGTTCGATTATATCATATTACTCGCAATTTGTTAGTCTGTCTCTCCCACAATGATACATTTGCAGAAGCGATACACACGCGTATCTATCAGTGACCAGACGGCCAGACAGACACGCTCTCGGGGAAAGAGTTTGTCTGCTATGAACCAGATCAATGATAAATCGATCGCGACGCGGTACTCTGATGCTTATCACGTTGGCGACTTTCCAGTAAAAATACAATGCTACATTGTAGAATCAAGTAGCTCACGCGGTAATATCGATTATACATATTGTTTTTTCTCGCTCTACTTGGACGTGCTGTAGGTCACGTCTCCTACATCTTCTTTCTTTATTCTCGGATCGAGGACATCTTTATAGGTAGGATGAAATTCTGAAAACATATTAGACTAATCAAGGATGTTTATATGCATGTATTCACGAGTGAGAGTTTGAACTTTGCAACTCGTGGTTTCTATACGCTCACGTTAAAAACCTTTGCATTTATATTTACAATTTTTTTCTTTTTGCCTTTTTTTAAAGAAAGTTCAGTATTTTGTCGGTCAGTACTTGACACGCATTTTCCCGTTTCTCTCGTTCTCTCGGTTTTTTTAAAAGAAAGAATTCATTACAAGTTTCATAATACAGCGTGTTGTGGTCAAAGTCCATTATTCCGCAATCTTACATATTATGTATCATGTTTTCGATGTAACACGTTTTATTTTGAAAAAAAAAAATAATAATAACAATAATAATAATAATAATAAAGAACTGGAAACTACCCAGACAGCATCTACGCTGATAAATAATTTCTTGTTTACGTAGATATTTTTCAAAGGTTGAAAATATTTGATAGTGTCCTTCGGCGCCAGCATTCTTTATTTATTACATAGCTTCAATACTGCACGAATGTGCACTGTGGAAAAAACAATAATTTAGAGCAATGTGCAAAGTACAAGGTTCTACAATCTGATAAAATGATGTTATTGAAGATAATAATATATTGACTGTGATTATTGATTATGAAAACACAAATATGTAAATGAACTAAAAAATGTCAATTATTATTTAACTTATAAACCTGTTTTCGTGTCAATTTGAAAGATAAATTTTATGATTGCCGGAAAAGCGTCCGTCGATGAAATATTTAAATTGTTTAATTGAAACAATTAAATTGAATAATATGCAAGATGTCATTGCGCGCCATTATCGTTTTATGCAGGCATGTACTTTGATCCGACAAATAGATTGACATGAGTCATTGACATGAGGTTGGTGTCGTCCTCCTTCGATTGCAGACACACTGTCCTACTAAAAATTTATCGCGGAATTGTGGAGAACTTGACGCAGATTGAGACGTAAAAAAATTCTCCTTCGCTCGCGCAGTGTGTCTACGTGACCAAATGTACTTGAGGCTCAATTATAAATTCGTCGACTATATTGTTCGCTTATACACAACATTCGTATTCCCAGAGCATGCCGGTCACTGCAAAACGTTGGTGGAAAGGCTTGCGAAATCGAAGAGTTAGTGCTACGGTTACTCTTGACTATTAGCAACTCTAACGGTGTATTGTAAGTTCGTCGCTACTGTCTGTTAATTCTATATCGTTGCTCAACTTTCACAATATTTTTGTTGTTTAGACATTTTCTAATTTCACGCATAGATGTAATTATTGGAAATGAAAATGAATCACGTGTATTATGTTTGAAAATTCCTTTACATTTTATCTGGATAGTTTTTAAAGTATAAGATACTTTGAAATTTACTGTACCTTGCGTTTGAAACAAAAAGTTCTCTCATTACAGTTAATGTTTTTACTTACTTCACAAGTAATTAAGTTCATAACTTATAAAGATAGCTCAAATGTATTCTATAATTGTAGTACTGCTATACTATGATTCAATCTATTATTTTTTTATTTTTGAACTTATTGTCGCAATTAAATGAAAATTTCAAATCAACATTAAAATTGATTAAAAAGTCTGATTGCAGCATAACAACGTATTTTTCAGTAAATCAAGTGTTATAAAAAAATAATTTTTTTTAAGTATTATTTGCTGAAGGCAATGTTCAACATAGCGTGATAAACGTTTGGCTTACGATAAATATTCGCGTTTTCATATTTTGCCATCATGCCATTAAATAATCAACAATCTTAGATTAACTTTACATACACTTGATTATCAAACAGAAGCCAACGAGGAAATTATTGTAATCAATAAAACGCTACTTGATCGTCAACAGATTGATAAATAAAATTCCAACTCACAACGCCCGAAAAAGCGCCCTCAATTTTTACAGATTGGACGTCGTTTAACATACATAATTTCCCCATCGAGATAAAGGTGGGGATAGAGATATATTTGTTGGCCTATACCACTGGCCCTGCGAATATGCGCTTCTGGCGGCGAAGCAAACTGGCTTCATGGCATGAAACTTCTCTTCACGCATCCCCACTCTTTCGGCCATGGTTACTTCTGCAGCACTCGGGCGGCTGAGCACATTCGTGCGCGAACCGCGTTAGAGTCGAGTCAGGTTTTGGCAGTTTATTTTTGTTGCTTCACGCAGGTGTTTCGGTAAAGACGACGACGTGCGTTAGGCAGTGAGTGATTCACGCAAAGCTGGAAGGTGTAATATGGGCATATTTCGCGAGTTTCCAACAGTCTTCAACCTTTATAAAAAGTATAGTTAGGCTTATATTGCCAAGGAAACTTCTGTCGAGGAGTTTCAAACAGGAACCTATACAGCTACATTGTGATTTATTCTTGCTTAGCACGTTCTGACCGATACAGCAAGACGGTTCTCAAGCCAAAGATATCTATCGTTACTACTACTCTGCTCCGAAATTTTTCAAGGTGAGTTTTTTTCTTTGTTTCGCCTTCGAATTTTAACCTTACTCGGTGTCGAAAAGTACATGCATTGTACCATTTTCTCCCGCCTAATCGTTCTACATTTTTGTCGCATTCTTAGACAAACTTAGAACTTTTGATTAAATTTCGAATGGTTGTATGCTTATATGTTATCAGATAATGAATTCATTAGCTGCTTGTCAAAATTCATTAACATGTTAAATAACTTGCATTTGATAACTGAGTTGTTGCTGATATATCTTAATCAAGGGCTACCATTGAGCTTCATGCATGAAAATGTAATTGTGTGGCAAAAGTTGTTGACAGAGCATACTTAGGTAATACATTAAGTTGATTCCTCGGCGTGAAATAGAAACAAAATGACAGAATTAACCGGCATATTAGCGTGGTACATACATACGTACGTACGTATATGTGTGTATATATATATATGTCTATACGTACATACGCTTTCTGCGTTCTGTTAGTGTCGGTGTTGTAAAGAACCTAGAAGTTTCTCCCTCACCGTGACTTTTTAAATAACCTTATTAAACTCGAATTAATTCTGTAGGACGTTATACGGTATGAAAATGCTTCCGTTTCGTAATTGTCTGATAAAACTTGAAGAGTTAATGGAGTTTAATTTATTGATTGCATTTGAATCATTGTCGAGTGAGAAGTGTTGTTTTATCAATTAGAGATAGGTTGCGAATTTTCCTAGGCTACACTGCGATTTATCGGTTATTAGGTTCGAGATTGCTTTGTAAGGGGTTGACGTGTTCGTTTTCTTTTTCATTTTCAATGTCTAAAAAATAAAAAATGTAATTCAAGTTGAGCAAAATTGCCTTAATCGTATTTTGAAGTTATAGAAAGATGAATGCATTCTAGTTTAAATTTTAAGATAAATTTTATATTTTGAACACTGATTAGAAATTATTTATATTATTTCTGTAATTAGTAAGTTCAATGATTGCGGAGGTCATGTTAGCATGAATGGAGAAACATGTATAACTAGATGGTGATGACAAAAATTTGTCTTGATAAGGAAATAACAGACAAGCAAATGTCCTCTTATCGAATCATTTATTACTGGTTAATGTAAATGTTCCTGCTTTGGCTATGAAGAGTGATTAGCAATTTAATTACATGATTTTTTCAGTCTTTTAGGCAGTGTTGCAATCTCAGAGCTCAGGGTTATCAAACCACATGATTTTTTCGTAAAAAGTTCTGTGTGATCAGAGTCTTTAAGTACACATGATACTGTTTGAAGGCCTCTGAATCTGAAAATATTTGTTGCAGTTCAAGATAGTCTTTTACCATCATAAGTTTTTTTAAAATAAAATCTTGTCATATTCTAACTATAGTCTAAAACTGCTATTTTTTTATTAGTTGACAGATATTCCTCTTTACCCTTATAAGTCTTTAGTGCTTAAATATTTTCAATTATTTAATGACTTGAAAAAGTAATTCAAATGAAAAAGCTTGTTTGCAATAAGAGCTTTTATTTCTGCTGGTCTAAAAATAAAACTGATAAGAATTAGTTTGGGTTATGCATCTGTTGTGCGAGTGATTCTGCCTTCATTTTATTGGACCAAGTAATCTACTTTGTATTGTGGTATCTTGTTTTTAGGAACGATATCTGCATCCTGTGCACCAGTCTTTTATTCAACAGCCAGACGAGTAACAGACTCTAAACAAAGTCATTGTGGAGCTTTTTTTTGTATAAGTATATTTTGCAACATCTTACCGAAATGAATAAGTCAAGTTTCATTCAAGAAGGAGATAGCGCTAAGAAAACTTCAACTTTAGTCAGGCGTGTGTCTGACATGTTCAAAGGTATGTAAATAAATTATTTTCAAAGACCATGTTTTATAGCAAATCAATTTTTTATTCAATTTGTTTCAGTCATTGACTTTATTTTATTTAAATATTGTAATTTTTTATTAACAGATGGAACTTACAGTGGGCCACCTTCTCTTTTCTCTCAGAAGATTCGCCATTGCTGCCAAAACTTAAATCTTTTTCCATTTTTGCTATACTCATTTGAAAACTCAAAGTCACATCCACTGGCAAAGAAAGTCAACATCTGCTTTGACTTAATACTCAAGAATTTTATTGAACGACTGTTGATCATTTACACAAGTGCACGCCGTGCTGTTATTAATGGTCTTCAACAAAAATCTGTATTACTTTCCAAAAAAGAAACCATTGAGCTAAGAAAATCCGTTGAAGTGAGTGAACCTAGAGCTAAACTTTGCACGTTTAAGAAAGAGAAACCAAAGAAAACCCCAGCTCTACTTGCTGCTGCAATTTACCTTACACCATTGGTTCTTCTTTTCCAACTGATTGGACTTTGTAGTCTACTCATTTTTGGCAAGTACACACCTGGATTCATCTTCCTCATTAGTTCTCTGGTTCTGCTTGCATGTATATCAATGAAGATTATGTTCCATGATACAATTGCACATCAAAGGAAAAAAGAAGAGAGGAGGAAAAAGAGTAAAGAAGAATGAATTATTTAATTTAAGTCGTTGCTTTTCTTTTGTTCGTACCGTCACAAACACTCGGCTTTGAATTCTGTATGTTCCTCAACACTCGTCTTTTGAAATAATTGGATTTATAATACTTTTTGACTGATTTGCATTGACGTAAAAATCTACTGAATGAATTATATGACTTTTTTTGTCGCAAAAATGTATCGGTATTCGAATGCCGAAGGAATTTAAAGATTCTAATTCTTTTAATATAATTAGCTTATATTTTTGTATTGAGCTGTATATTTTATTTAGAAGATTAAGTCAGCAAATTTAATATTAAAAATTAGAAAATCATGAAAATTGATGAAATAAAACACTTGTGATGAGGATCTTCAGAGATTTCTTGAAATTGTCTTGGAATGTTTTGTTCTATCAATAAATTGTTCATTGTTGTGAATAATTGCTCTCAACACTTGGGTAACAATTAAAAATTTAATAATTATGATTGATATAGCAGAGCACTCTGACTATTTGAAGAAACCGATGCGATTTCATATAATCTGCAAGGAGTATTCAAGCACATTTTTCATACAAACATCAGCTTCTTGCATTTAATTTTCTAGCATACTCCTATCAATGGTTAAAGTTTATTATGAAAAATTTTCGTATTGTACTTTTGTGTCAAACTTAAATTACTCTTATTTCTCCGTCGTAATAATTTTGTACAACTTTATACGAAAATATTTTTTTTCTTAAGTAGACTACTTACGACCATGATATAGGTACAAATACGCAAATTTAAGTTTAGTTCGCCCAGCATTAAATTTCATATACACGCGTTATCATACACATATGCATTGAAATTAAGTGAAGGAGGATAGCAAAAAAATATGAGAGAAAGGAAAAAGAAAACACAAAGTTCAAAGGCTACAGTTAGGCTGATAAAGAACTTTCATCGCAGTTAACAAGCGTAATAGTGATGTTTCATAAGCACTTTCCTAAAGGTTAAAAATTCAGTGTCGACTGATGAAATTAAAGGATGATTAGCTTAAGATACCTTATCCTTTGCAGTATAAGACTGAAAATAAAAATCGTTTTAACATATTTGTTTGTAAATACGAATAACGTGAGCGAAAAAAATAAAGTTTCGAATATAGTATATGTTAATTTAAAGCTCTATAATAATTTCTTCACTCACAATTGGAATGCGGCTCATTTGCAATGTTTTATTTTAATTATAATTGGGATACTGTTTTTGAATGAATAATGTTGATTGTTTTTGTCATTTTTTTTATTACATTGCTATATTTATTAAACTCCATAAAATGTGTAGAAACTTCAACGATATATAAACTGTCTCTTTTCACATGTTGTGCGCTGAGGTAGATTTAATACTAGCAATATTAAATCTATCATTATTGTTATCATTATTGTTACTTGGTTGATCTTGGTGAAAATATCCGAAATTTCGTAAATGACTCCATACTACTGACATAAAATCAAAAAATATATTTTTTAATAAAATAATCTCTAATTATAACTAATTCATATTTGAATACTCATTTTCATATTATTATGAAAATAAACGAACAAAATCCTTTGACTTAATTTTTGACGGAATGTATATACCACTCAATCTCAATACAATAATACTTTATCTCAAAAATACTTTAAAATACATTCCAAGCAGAAAATTTATTTGTAGTCTGTTGATATTTTCACCAAATTTAAAATTTATTTAAGAACACTTGTAAAATATAGAACCGCCAATTGATTGGCCTGTTCAAATTTGTCAGTAAGCGTAGAAAGTGCGAATAAGGCTGAGCAGACTGCCAAGCCAAATAAAGTTCCACTGACTAGTCGACGAATGATTGGCGTAGGGACCGATTCTGGCGGCGTAGGCGATCACGTAGGCCACGAAATTTTGCTCGTGGGTCGTGTGGAATAGGTGAGCGTACGGCCCTGGAGGAAAAGGGATAATTAATTATGTATATCGATGCGCATTTAAAAAATAGACACGCACTTATATGTAAAACACCTATCATTTTTCTTTTGCTGAGAGAAAAATCTATTATTACAAGACATCTAGTTTTAAATATTCAGATTCATAGTTCCGTAAGTTGCTCGCGACGTTCTATTTGCTGTAATTGTCTCTTTGTGATATAAGCGAGATACTACTGTCAGGAATAAGATAAATCTATGTCCAGAAAAATATATTATTAAAAGAAATTTGTCTATGCGAAGTGCGGCTTATTATTTATGAAAAAACTTTCCTAGTCAATTCATTATTATGACATCCATAATTAGTTTCATAATATTACGTATCCCTTTATTTTTTACGTAAGAGTTTTGGTGCAACAGCCCTTCAAAAATATTGAACATTCATCTAATATTTGATCATTATATAAGAATGGCTTTTTCAATCTATAAAAATATTCAGCGTAAATGTGGTAAGATCTATTTACAAAGAATGACATTTCGAAACTTATAAAAATGACAATTGATTAGTGAGTCACTAACCGCGTGCATAAACAGCCACGTCGCCGCCTCCATGATGAGCTTCGTCCGTGATAATGGCAGCTTGTTGGCTGTAGGTGAAATCTTCAGTGTTAGATTGCAATTTCTCAAAATTTAGTCGCTGAGCGAAGGATTCATTTTTGTCGTTCTTCACGATGGTGTAGGCATTGTTGTTTGGTCCACCAGTACTGTATGATAGGGTTGTGTAGGGAATTCCGTCTATTTTCGAGTATTCGGCGATTCCTGCAATATACGTTCATTTTTTGGATTATCAACAACAAATATTGATAAAATAGTATTAAATCATTCAATCACGTATAATTTCATTCTAGACTACATTTTCATTTAAATATTATAAATAATAACCACAATAATATAGTGATTATACTCATGAAATGATATGTACATTGCAAACATTTTAAGCACTTCAGAGGCAGATCTGATCAAATTATATTTAAATTACCAATAAAAAAGTAAGATTGTAGAAAAACATTATTTTAAAAATTATTTTCCTTAAAATTAATCAACGCAATATTATTACTTATCAATTTGGGTTTCTCCGCATAAAGTTCCTTACCCAGAACGCTATTACCACGCTTACTGTTACCATTGAAGGCTAGTGAGTGCGTATGATCACTGGTAACGATGACTAGAGTATTTTCGGGATTCACCATCCTCAGAGTGGCATTAACGGCGTCGGAAAGCCGGACTGTTTCCAGAAGTGCTTGAGCTGCGTGACCTCTATGATGCGCAAAATCAATTAGACCACCTTCAACCTGAAATAAGTTAGCGATACAAACGATTTGTCAGGATTGAAATATGTGAATATTGCAGGTGTTTATTATTTTTATTTTGTTATGGTTTTTATTCATGATGTTGGAGCTTCATTAAAAATGTATTGTTCTTTTCTTAAGTTTTTTCTGTAGTCTATTATTTATGTGGCGTTAAAAAATTCGTTCGACATTTGTATATAATCAGTATACCAAACAATAATTAGAAATAAAAGTTTTTCACTATGTATAGCGTAGTAGAAAAAGGATATTTCTCCATAATGACGTATAATTTTCAAAGTCAAATACCTAAGATTTTTAAATGAAAAAATATAATGTTTGACCATCTATTTCTAGAGAATTTATAGTCTCTGTTTTTTTAAGCTTGTCATATGCTTTATCGATACGCTTTCAAAATTATCAGTTAGGCCTATCTCTCAAAATAATTTCTCATCGTTATCAATCGACAATAAATTATGCTAGACAACGATGTGTGAAAAATGAGATCAAAATTATCACGAATTAGCTTGATGAGAAACGACCAAGAATTCGTTTGAGTAGTCAAATCAGATACGTTTCATGATCTCATGGAACACCCAAACGAGCTTGTCATTCGTTTCTTTCCTTATCGGTTAAACATCGTCACCTCACCACGAGTAGATAGCCGTTAGAAGATTTTTGAAGTATTTTTAAAGCAGTAACCGTCATCTCTTCTAGGCTTGGTTGTCCTTTTCCACTCTTATCTCTCATGTAGTCCATGGGTATGTGTCCATTAGCGAAGATACCCAGTAAGTAGTCTGTATTGATGAGATCAACACTAGCCAATTGTTCATTATTTTGTACGACATTGTATGACAAACTTCGGTTTTTCTTATCTTGGATCCAATAGTCAATGAGGTCACGACCGTCTTTACGCTGTCCTGCCCATATGTCTAGTGGGTCTATGTTTGTAACGTTAAACCTAGTTTGAAGCATCTGCCTACCGCCACCCATTATCACCTATTGAAATTAAGATTGATTTGTAATTTCCCTAATTACTACTATTATTGGAATATGACAGTAAATTGCCCATTTGTTCATTCACTTGTAAAGTTACGTCATCAAATTTTAAAACTAAGTAAGATTTATCTGAGTAACATTCAAGAACATATTTTTTTCTCGATAATTAGTATGATCATTAATAAGAAATATCAATAAGCTTTATCAGATTTGGCCCTGAATAAGTCATAACACTTTATATAAGGAAACAATTGAAACATTCTGTTTGCACATGCACGCAAACGAATAAAACAACAAACCTTAATATTTTTACCAGGTTCGTTTTCGACCAATTGTCGGGCTATGTCTTTGCAAATAGATCCTTTAGGTGTTTCACACTCCCATTTTCTGTTAGCACCGTGTGCATAAAGTGGTGCCGGCGTCGCGTGTGTAACTCTCGTGGTCGTAACAAATCCTGTTTGGATGCGTTAAGCAATTTGATATCAGGTTCAACTACTTGCAGTGCTTAATGCAGATATGGGTATATAAAAAGAATGAAAGAAAACAAGATAAAATGAAAATGTAGTTTTGCAATCCATCTGTTTTTAACTTCAAAGAGACAAGTACATTGTTTGAAAGTTAACGAGATATTTTTAGAGAATAACGCATGCCGTACTCTTTCGCAGTGAAAGTTTTGTTGGAGTTGATACTGCTTTGACTCACTCTTTTTAGGTCATCAGTGAAACATTTTTATATCAGTTTTATCAATAAGCATTTTGTCGCTTTTAATGAAAGGATGTTTAACCAGGATCTGTTCTGAAAATGATTCGAAATATAAGAACGAAAATGTGTAACGCTTGGTTTAATTAATCTAACGAATATTAGAAAAATTATTCAAGGGAAGAGTACGTTGAGTTATACTTTATAGAACTGAAGAAATTAAAAATAATGCGTGTAATTAAATATTTCATATAAATGTTTTGCAAATCGTATGAGAAATATTATTATATGCCATTTAAAAATGGTTCCATATTATTTGAAATATCTCCTGTTGAAAAGGACTTATTTATACGAAATTGTGTTAAGAAGGCGTAAAGAAATAAGCACGACACCCTATTAAGTAGTGATAGTCCATTTTGTTCAGCCCTTAACAAACTATTCAAATCATTGAAGCAAGCTGCTAAAATAACCAGGCAAGTGTAACTTATCAGCGGTAGGTGCATAAAATCTATTTACCAGTGCTTTTGTCAGCAGCTTGGGCCCAATCAATAATAGAGTCAAGCCGATGGTCGGCATTGTAACTCGCTTCACAATCATTGATTTTGACATTCGCGTCAACGCCATGCACATTGTAGTTCGTCTTTACACCACTGAACAGTGCAGTCGCAGTTGATGCCGAATCAGGCGCTTGCTTGTCTGTATTATAAGTCTGCGATAAAAAGGTGATTGATGAAGGTTAGATTTAAATAAGATGTTCATGAAAAACAGCGAGGAAATCTATTTACCTTTAACAAACCAATATGAGGAAATTTCTCCCAAGCGAGATAGCTTTCTTCGCCGGCTCGATAGATTCTACTGGCAGTGATAGTGTCGGGGCTCATGCCATCCCCAATAAACAAAATAACATTGTGCGCTCGATTGTGGTTCCAGGTGTATGACTTAGCATCTTCCAACTCCTTTTGCGCGATGTTCCGCCAGAATGTTTTATCTACACACATCACGCGACACTTGCTGTTGTTAAACAAAATATGACAATTTTTTTCTTTTCCCTTTTTACGTACCTTCCTTCACACCACCTGTTAAGCCAAAGATGAACAGTAGCAAAACAGCGAGCTTCATCGTTACGTGTATTGACACGCACTGAGGCCGCTATCGTTCATTTTTCAGATGTACCGTCACTTATCTGACAACGAGTGTCTTTGACAACAATTCTTTGACATATGAAATTTTTAAATTTACACGTATATATGTGATTTGTCTGTATATACACAACGCTCTGTTTGCTTTTAGTTGCGATTCACGAAAATTAGGAGGCCTGATGCGTGTCGCCATCTGACCACGTGATGATCTTCTCGGAACTAGCGTTAAGCGATTATTGCGTAATTGATTTGTTCTTTTCTGCTTTTATTGGAATCCGGGCCACAAATAGATAAGACTATTTAAACTTTAGTTGGCACTTCGCTAAACGTAACTTTAACAAACAATTTATATATTGATATGTCAGTTTCATAAGTTTCAATGCACAATCACTTTTATTTCTAGAATTTTGTGTAAATAAATTTTTGAAATCTTTGATATAAAATTTTTAAGAGTTTCCATTTTAACTGCGTTTAATACTACAAGTAGAAATATAAAATAAGTGAACATTATTTTTCATATCAATAGTGTATACGGCGCTGGCAATTGTCTGAAATTGAAGCCACGTCAATTAGTGGTGATTCACTTGCCAATTAAAAAAGTGACTTTGTACGTTTTCAATCTAGTATGCCACTGTTAAAAGTAGTTTGTTTTTGTTGCAGTCTTTTTATTTCAGTTATTACTGGTTTAAAATTGAAACTCCATTATTTTCCGGTTTTCATGAAAATTAATATGTAAAGAACCTCAAAGCAAAGAGTTTTAAAATCCACAAAACGTAGAAAAAAACCAAATGCCGCATCATTCGTTTCTATATGGGTAGGAGGAGCGAAAACGCGTCGAATTTATTGATTGCAACAGAGAGAACGGCGCGTTCTTTTGAACATTCGCTAAAGAAGTAAATAAGTGGGGGTAGTTACGCGAAATTAAAAATGGCGTCAGCCTTTTTTCATTGTCTTTCTTCTACCCTTTGCAAATCTTACATCAGTCGCGTGGGGGCGTTGGGGATAGCACGAGAGGGGCGTAAAATTGCAGGGTGGATCGTTCACTAACCGGGAAGGAAAACTGAAAGGCTCATTTTTGTTTCATTTGCTTTCGTTTTTTTCAAGCTTGTCTGGATTTTGAAATTCGTATTTTTCGATTTTCAATCATACTTTTCACATGATGACTGCAAACTTGATGATCATCTAATTGATATTTATTAATCATTATTACGAATATAAGATTTGAATATTGCATATTATAAAGTTAGATTAGGTATCTCCACGATTTTATCGTGAGGGTATTCTGACAATTATTTACATAAATTATGAAAAAACATGCATTAATCCTATGAAAACGCGTGTTAATTATATACACATATATATTCCATTCATTTGTTGTGAGCTTTCGTCAAGTACTTATCAAAATTTATTAAGAGTATGTATGTAACTTAATAAATTTCTAAATTAATAAAAACCAATAAAGCAGAGCAAACAGAAACAACTTCTACGCAGCCATGTGATCCAGAATAAACATTATTTGTACTTTATAAAGTCAATTTTGTGTTTTTTAATTATACAAATTAAAATAATTCCTAATTAAAATTATTATCAGAAAAGGATCATTTTCTTCTACAAAAATATTGATAGATTAATAACATAAACATTGCATATAGCTAACTTTTGAAACGTACAAGAATTAATGAAAGGGGATGAATCGTCTTTTAAACGACCAAGAAGGAGAGAAAGAGGGACTAGTAATGCGAAAGGTATGTAAGGAATTGTGATTTGCTTTTGTTTCCTTCAAGACTTTCTGTCTCGGTATGTGCAAAAACTTGCGAGAATTTCCACGCTGCTTCTTACTCGTCTTGTGGTTTATGTACAGTTGACTCGCTAGAGAAAGATGTATTCTCCACTGCAATGTTGTGTTTTTTTTTCTTTTTTTAATTATTGAAAATTATACGATTGAAAACGTCGCAAACATAATTTTAACAAAGAATGTGAGTAGGAAATGTTGATAACATTTTTATACCACGTGATACTTGTTTGAGTATATAGTGAAAAAATTCATTCTTAAGAAGGTTGGATTTGATTAAATAATTGGAAATTCAAAGCACAAATATAATACACTTTAATTTGATGAAAAAGGTTTGTTCAGTCAATCCGATAATGAAATATTCTCAAAATATTTAATTGTATTTAAAAATAAATTATATGAAATTGTATAAAATTAATTTTCATCTGTAAGAAATCCGATCTTGATAGTTAACGAATTATCATTACACACCTTTGCACACTTTGGACAAATAAGCACACCCGCGACACTGACCCAAATATCCAAAAAGGACCAGCAGCTATATGGCAGTGACCATAGATTTATTTGGCCGGCTGATCGTCCTGAGAGCCGAATGTGAACTGAAACTGTCAGATGCGAGACAGTGACAGAGAGAGGCGACGAGAATAGACACACGCAAGCTGCACACGCGTCTTACCAGTATGCAAATTTGCACGCGCTCGTACATATATGACCAGAGAGGCCCTAAGGAAAGGTCGGCCGTTTACCAGCGCTTATGCATGGGGTCGCCTACCCGAAACAGCTGCCGCTTCCGCGTTCTCTGACCATTCCGCCGCGGCTCATTCATCTCTTCAGCAAGACATCCGTTTCCAACTTGCACCATGTAATTATCTACGTTTTTTCTACATTTTTTCTTCTTTTGGAAAATTATAGAATCGTAAGTGTTTCGATTGTTATCGAGATGGTAAATAATGGATTAAATTTTGTTGTTCTGATATCGTGTTATCAATTCGTAAAATAGGATAATCTGTAAATCTTTCGTACTCTTTGAATAATCGTTTTATAATCATTGAGAAGTCATCGTTGATGTTAATCGATAAGTCTAGACATTGCCATAAGAAAAATTTTCTTACACAAATGCAAAACACAAAACTAATAAGAAATAACTTGGAACGAATGTACTCTAAAAACCGCATATAATTTTACGATTAAAGGTAATAAACGTAGTGAGAAAGAAGCGTAAAAGCCATTTCTTTCTACAATGAAAATAACGAGTTGATAAATCACGATGTTGCTTTTAAGGTAAGGCAAGTTCTGCACGAGTCTCCTGGAAGTAAAGTAACAAAAGAAGCCGGAGAAAGGAGAGAGAGAAAGAGAGAGAGAGAGAGAGAGAGAGAGAGAGAGGACGGAAAATAATAAAGACGACTTTTTGATTGTGTCATAAATTTGAGTGCTTTTGTTTTTAACGTCGCGCTATATATTCGCCTAGCGCTAAGACTTTTAACTTGCCCGTCGGGCCGCCAAGTCGCCAGGCGCAATGACCACTCTTGATTATACTCGTTTTTTCGCAAGTTTTTATTTAAAAAGCTGTCACAATTAAAAATTTCTCATTCAACTTTTCGGCATTCTAAAGATTCTGCAGGCGAAAGGAGTAGCGTAGCGAGAAGACGCATCATTGTTATGTGGAAGCGCTGAAAAGGCGACATCTTAATTTTGTTTCTTAAAATTGGTTCGCAATGACGTAGCAAAGGAGCCCAATTCCCAATGCTGTGCGCAAAGATTGTCAACATTTCGCTTTTGACTTTCCAATGTAAACGGTGAACAAGGATAAAGCATCGGGAATAACTACTAGAACAACAAATAATAACAATATAAAATAAATTATAGAAAGTTCGTTTCGCTTTTGCAACATTTGCGTATTGCAGATCGAACCGCAGTAATATTCCGCTGACTTGATCTCAATGCCAATAAAAAGGGATACCGACAAAGAAGAAGCCACGGCAAGTAGCAGCAGCATAAGACTGCGCACGCTTTTTACGGTCTCGACCCGGCCGCGCACTTTTTACGATCTCTTCTCTCCCCGCGTCACTTTTTAGAACGACATAAAAACCGAATCTAGAGCCGTGTATATACGAGTTTTTATGGCCGTCGGGGATGCGTCCCTTGTATTTAAAGCCTGTGTCCGAAAGGTTTCGTCATTGGCGAAGGGTATTTAGAAATCGTTTACTGGATGCTGTGGCGTTTTATTAGTCGGCTAGTCTGATGAAAGCCTTGCTGTTACTACTGATTCATGAGTGGAAAACGACTACCAGGATTTTCTTTCATTAGACAGGCTATTTACGTTTTCTGTATTGAGATTTGAGTTTGCTTTTAATTATTTGTGCGATCTGAATCGAAATAGATCTTTCGTCTGACTTCTGACTGGCACTCTTCACTGGATGTGTAAAGCTCTCGAATCAAAAATATCGACAGCCCAATCAGCTCCTCTGTTTTGAAAATAGCTTGAAAAGAGCTGTTGAAAAGGCGTATCTCAAGCTGCTATTAGCTTCTTGTTACGTACGGGCCTTCATGACCGCGTAAAGCATCGATCGCCTCTACTTTGCGCCTTTGATTAGATGTATATACGAGCAACCCCTTGGGGAAAGATATCGCTTTCTCTGTTTTTCCTCCCGACATTCTTATCTTCCCCGTGAAGGCGTAGTCTTCTTTCTTTTAGCCCATTGCGTTGTGCGCTCCCCCCTCTTCTTTTGACCCTTCTTCGATGTTTTCTTTGGCGGGCAAAAGACGTGCTACGGATGGAAATTGAGGGTTGGTTTTCAAGACTTTAGAAGAGAGATACTATAGGCAGGGATGTTTGCTATTATGTTGTTTGGTAATTATAAAGTAAATACTTGTAACAACGTTTTAATTACGTATTTTTTAAACGAAATCATAATATTTGTCACGAAAGAAGCTTATAACAAAGCGGAGCATTTGGAATGCGAAACAAATCAAGTAGAACAAGATAATTTTCTCCTAGCATTCTTTTTTCCTTTTCTAAACTCAAATTGTTACACGAAAATGATATGTGGCTCTCTGTTGAAAGCTTCCATTATACCGATGCTAGAAATCTTCA
Source organism: Phymastichus coffea (assembly GCF_024137745.1). Taxonomy (NCBI): domain Eukaryota; kingdom Metazoa; phylum Arthropoda; class Insecta; order Hymenoptera; family Eulophidae; genus Phymastichus; species Phymastichus coffea. The sequence continues at coordinate 107,752 of NW_026707000.1, read as the reverse complement.
GATTCACATATACGATCGGAAGGTGCAAAAAAATATAATTTTTGGTTATCCCGCAGAAGAGGCGCATTCGTGCGTAGATCTCCTCGCAGCTTAATAGACCGTTAGATGGGGACGAGGGATGAATTTCCTAATTAAAACTAGTAAGAAACTATTTAAAACTTAAAAAGGAATAAAGTTAGCGCGAGAAGAAGCAAAGCAACTCGCCTTGCCCATTATCGCCTCGGTCAGAAAGAGAGAGAGGGAGAGAGAGATAGAGAGAGAGAGAGAGAGAGAGAGAGAGAGAGAGAGAGAGAGAGAGAGAGAGAGAAGAACGAAGGAAAGCGGCGCGAAACTTTGGCCAAATTATAAATTTCCAGCGGCCGTTCGCCCTTTAGCTCATCTCTTTCGTCATTGTATACATTCTTTTCTACGCCAATTTATTTCATTAACATACCGATCTTTTTATAATAAATATTTTTTTCTACCAATCATTCTCAAATTAAGTGGATCGTATCGATTTTTTAATTATACACTTCGTTTGCTTTAATTTGAAACAGAGTATTTTCAACCGTAGTAACACTCAGTTTGTCCTCTCTTTTTTCCTCTTTAACGTTTATTCCGAGGCAACACGGTGCACGTCGGGCAATTAGAGGACCTAAGCTCGGCCATAGATTTTTCCCGCGAGAGCTCCCCGCTTAGCGCACAAAATTTAAGGCCCGTTTCAACTGTGCATCTTATCATTCCGTTTTTTTGTGTGTATCGTTGTCCCACAGTTTGTCTTCGTTTTTCCGTCGCGGTCTGGTGGTGCCGTAACGCGCTTGTTCGTTTTTCTGAGTAAGATGGGGTTTGTTTCGAAACGGGGACGAAAAAGCGAGTAAGCTAGCGAGCGAACTTACCGGCGTCAAACGGAATAAGAAGGTTGCGCCACCTGTTACATGGTAGTGAAACGAGATGATAGATATAGGGACTGTTTTCAACTGAAGTGGTAAGACGGTATTTTTTTGCGGGATGAGATGATGTTTTTGAATAAAATAAATAATTTAAAATGATGTAATGATTGCACAGTTATTAGTTTCTTACGCAAAACTGAAAATTATTAAAAATATTTTAAGGTATTTTCATACCAGGATCTTCCGTTACGTGATATAGTAGTTAATTTTTGTTACATCCTTATATTGATATAATTAATCATGCTACTTAAGTCGGCCAATATAAACTTAAATAAATAAATTTGCGTGACTTAACCGATAACTACCACAGTCCTTCACTTTCATGAGTGATATAGGTATATTGTCTAATTAAATTACCTCTCAAGAGTATCAAACACGAGTGGAAATATCAAGTAGACTCTGATTAAATAATATAAGCAGCAAAGGTTTTGGAGCGACTACTCTCAAATATCAAAACATTAAATGCTAGGAATATACTTTCTCTCAAATCGTGCACGAAGAAACGAAGGGTGATTGAACCCAAGTCTCGAGTGTACTAGGAGTTATTCAGGAAAATTCATTTATTCAATGTTATATAAGTTGTAACGGTAGCTTTTTATAGAAGACATCTGCGAACTAAAGTCTTCAAGAATTCATTGGATTTTATCGAGAATATGTCAGAGCATAAAATTAATTTCTATCTTGACTTTTGAAAAGTAGAAATGCAACATCCTGATTGAGTTTCAGTCCTTTTCAAGCGCAAGTACTACATTATTTAATCATTTCATTTTCCAGCAGTGCAATAAGTTTGCACCGTTAATTTTGTCGTAAACGAGATTGAAATTAAATTTCGTTCGTTCGTTTTACATAATCAGTGAAATTTGAAATGACGAGTCCGCGGGAGTGAAAATAAAAATAACAATTATCAATCAAACATGCACATTTTTGCTAATCCAAATACTCTGTCCGTGCGTATGAAACTTTAACAAGCACGGCGAAACTTTAACGATCCCCAACTGTGAAATTTTAAATCGTGGAAAACACGTCGTAGAAGCGTCGTCGAAGTTTGTCTGGCAACTGGGAAAGCGTTCGATGACGCATTCGAGAGAGTGTACTTCGATATAAAAGTTTCAGCGAAAAACGCCGCGCGAGTTTCTCTCTCTAAGCGCGGCTAATTCAAAATGGCGTCGCTTGCGCCCCTATATCATTCTCCGGGCGGGGCCTCCAAAGTATGGCGCTCTCTCAGTCTAGCTTTAGCTCTCCCTTCATCTCAGAACTTCGGGCCAAATTGAAATCCTGGCCTTTTCCCCGGGAAGCTCGCGCGACAGCTTATCTCTCCGGCGAAGTCGGAGAGGAGAGTGAGAGAGAGAGAGAGAGAGAGAGAGAGAGAGAGAGAGAGAGAGTGAGTGAGAAAGCGAGTGCTTTGAGTCTATATACCGCACACACCACCCTCGTCGTCTTGCTCGTTTTGCCGTGCGCTTTAAGGGTCGTATAATTTCGACGTGAGTTATACCGAGCAGAGAGACGCGCCTTTTATGAGCAAAAATTTTACGATCAGATCTAAGAGCTTCTCGTTCCTCAATTCTCTTCTTTTTTCCTTTGATTTTTCTTTTGCGACCGAGTAATCTTGGGTTGGTCGTTGCTGAAATTTTGACGTGGAGTTTATCCCTCGTAGTGCTTACAGAACTTTATTGAATAAATATACATGTCATGCATATTTTTACATGTCATTGAGATGCGCGAGCGCGTCATATAGTGCCTGTCAACATTTGCACCGAATTTCACAAAGAATCCTCTCATATATCGTTGAAAAATGCATGAAATATTTATGATTATCAGAAGTATACGTTCTAACATTGTTGTTCAAAAACAAATTCATGCAATACGAAATTAATTCAATAGACATTTCGTTTGTGATTCGTTGGAATTCGCGACTCGACTCGAGAAATTTCGACAGTCAGTCCAGATTTCGTGTCCTGTAGACTGGCGCGAAAGTCCCGCATACCGCTGCAAATAGTTCCAGCATTGCTGCTAATTTCCAAAACGCTCGTAATTTCTTTCTACTGTCGCACTTCACAACCAAACTACTCCCATTAAAATTTTGATTTAGTGCTGACAAATTTAAATTTGAGATTTCTCCTTGCAGCTCCTTCAGTTTTTTATGTTGAAAAAATATGAATTAAAAATGGAAAACGTCGGTTTACCTTTCTTTTTAATAATTTATCGAGTGTTTCAAATTCACGAACTCTACTTACACTTCAATGAATAACAATTACACTGAATTATTCTTATTAGTTTATACTAAGATTTTTCAAATTCAAATGCTGATAGAATTTATAGACACTGGAATGCAGAGGCGCGGCTCTGAATTTTTCCGCGTCTCAGGCGGCACTAACCCCATTCGTATTTTTCGACCCCTTTGTCTGCCACGAACACTTATATACGCGCGCACACATACACACTTGTACGAGAGAGATTTTTACGATTCTGCGCGCCGCAAGAAAAATCGCGATTTTTCGTGAACCCTGCGCGCATATTTCACGCGCCATTTTCAAAAGAAATTTGTACTATATATGATTAATATTTGACTCCATATTTCGGAATTATTCCAGAAGTTCAATAGCTCGCTAAATCGAAATTATTGATTTTGAAATTATTCAAATACGTTAAATGAAATTGTCAATAAATTATTCATTGCTTTCTGTCATTTATCTTTTATAATTTTCCGATCGATCAATTTGTAGTTTAGAGATAGACATATTTATTATATTCTCAATATGAGATTTATTTATATATATACGAAGCGCATTTTTTTTAAATTAATTTTTAGATAAGATTAGAATGAAAGAGCCCACTTTTCATTCCGCGGAGTGTACTGAAATGTTATTTAATCGCCCATCGTAATATTGATTAAGTTAAAATTGTATGTTGAAAACGCTTGCACCAAGCAAACCAAAAGGATTTCGATGAGTTAGTCGAGAACATTGGGGTATCTTTATTACAGAGAAATAGTTAGCGCGTAACACCATAAGATAACTTTAGGACATTATGTCTTTTTTCTTGACGATCGTCTAGTTCTCTCGAGAGCCTGAACCTTTGCCCCCGCGAGGCCGTAAATTCGAGTCTCGGAGGTTTGTGGCCTTCGCGCGCACTCGGAGGGTCGTTAAGTATGCTCCGGTAAATTTCTTGGAGTAAAATTTCGGCCTGTAATGGATCACGTACGGGGACCTTCGGTAATCACGTTTGTTCCGTTAGTGTTTCACTCGCTCTCAAGTGTTCTCGTTTTACATTCTTTGATCAAAGGTTAATTAAAACTCGCACCCGAGCGAACTTGCCATTATTTGATCATTTCTCATTTTAATGTTTAGATTTTGACTCCCTCGTGAGAGTTTGAAGAGGTTTTGTTATATTTGAACAAAAGGTTCGCGCTCCTCGTAAAATTAAGCGCAAAAATATACTCGGCAGCAGCAGCAGCAGCAGCAGCAGCAGCAGTAGTAGTAGTTGATAGTTTTGTAGACGAAATCCACGAGAGATGGGGGGGGGGGCGGCGGTGGGAGAAGTGTGTTTGCACTCTACTCAGCGCGAAACAATAACATTAAACTAACTTATTTACTCGTCCTTTCTAACAAGCTTGCACTCGTTTCTCTTCCAGTCTCAATTCGCTAATGAGTTAGTTCTGTGCGCTTTTTTTGAAAAATATGTTTCGTCGGTGAGGACTTTTTTCTTTTACGTATATTCTGGTTTCGGTGTACTCGACAAACATTGTCATAAGTTCGTTTATATTGATAAATTGACATTTCTATCGTACACTGATATATATACTAACTTTTACTCACCACAATTTATAATGGCAAACTAACGTTAAACGCCAAACTATTTTAATTAAAATTCATAAGGAATAGTTTCATTTGTATTTCGGATCTTTTTCACGAAAACGCTGGGTCATGAAATCGCTCATATGATGCCGCACCATGTCGGTCGATATTCTATTCGAAACGGACACAAGAATGATGATTATTCGAATTTCTAGCGCATTATGCGAAATACAAAAGTCTGAAAAGACCAAGAAGGACAAGCGAGCGAGCGAGTAAGCAAGCAAAGCAAAGCAAGCCAGATTGAAATTTCAGTCAATGTAAATTCGCAACGAGAGAGGCAGCAAGCCGGAAATAGTATCTTCGTCTGCACGAAAATTCGGAAAGCCATTCGTAGGGAAAGTTGTCGGTGGGCTGCAGCAGCAGCAGCAGTAGCAGCAGCGGGGCAAAGTTAGCTCGGGTTCCGCGCCCCCATAAATTCGCCGGGCGCGCGGAATAAGGATTGCTCTTCCCCGCCTCTATCTCTCTCTCTCTCTCTCTCTCTCTCTCTCTCTTTCAGAGTATCGTAGTGTGAGTGCGCGAAAGCGCGAGGAAACTCGGAGGCGGCGCGCACCTTCTTGGATCAATAAATGATTTAACATTCACAAAATGGCGCTCGTGCAGTGCTCGAGAGAGCGAGCAGGCAAGGTAGGGGCGGAGAAATAATCTACCTTAGACTCTGCTACGGCGTCTCCTCCTTTCCCTACGGCCAGCATGCAAGCTCGCGCTGATGCGATAGTGGAGGCGAGATTCTACATCGCACGAAGAGCCTGCGAAAATATTCGGCTCTAACGTTCGTCGAATTCTTTTTATATGTTTTGCTTTCTGCGATATGACATGATCAAAATAAAAAAAGATACAGAATTAACGCCACCCTGGTTTTTATCAATGAATATTTCACATACTATCTAGTCTAACATTTCAATTATGAAACCCTGATAAATATTCAAAGCAACGTTAGAAACTAATACAATTTTCAACTGAAATCCAGATAGAACTTGAATTGGTATATATATCCACTCAATGAAATTATTGCAAATAGAATTCATTCTGATTTGATTAAAGACTCGTGCAATTCGCTTTCGCGAAACTCATACAAACGTTACGTAAATTTTCATCCTCATAACATACGCCCTAGTTACCGTTGCTAACTAACACAAAAGTCTAATTTATAAAAAAATAGTGTGTCGTAGGACTATATGAGAACCCCTTGATACTTTTCACCTTTCTCTTTTCCAAAGTCCTCTCCTCTACTGTACCGTCTCTCCTCGATTCGAGAAACTCACCCCCGCCTATGACCCTCGGCGGTCGGTAATACCTATCGCATTCTACTACTTCTCCACCGTCGCACCATCGAATTTCCTACGCTCATATATATAGCTGCTGCTTTTGGAATATCCCTCCAAGCCAATATGTATGTATAGAGAGACTGAGAAAGAGAGGGAGAGAGAGAGGCAGATAGAGGACGAGTAGCAAGAGACTATTCAAATCCCCGACTTTTCACGTGCCGCAAATAGTTCGAGATTGAGGATTCACGCGACCTTAATATACCGAATGGGTTTCCAGGAATTACTTGGGGCCGACTCTCCACCATCGAGTTTCTAGTTTCCTCGGTGCTTTTATTATTTAACTCTGGGTTTTGATTTAGATGTATCGTGATATTAGGAAAAGGGATAATAATGGAACGGTTTATAAGAAGAGCGGCAGGGGAACTTCTTTGTTTGGAAAAAACAATGCATGAAAAGGAAAGAGGTACCTTTATTTTGATTTACGTAATAAGTAGATATGAGTGCTGTGATGTAATTACATACTTTCATTAATGTTACAATTCGTCAATTTTACAATTTGTAATTTATCACTGGTCATTGCATTAATGTCTTCAGAGTAGTAGAGTATTCTTTCACCAAAGCTTACAATCAAATTATAAAACATAGGCGAAATAAACAGGTGTAAATAAAGCTCTTTAAACAGGCATTGCACAGTTCAACGCAAAATAAATCAACTGCGTATCGAAGTGAGCAACGTAGAAAAGCATATTTCACAAAGAGAGAGAGAGAGAGAGAGAGAGAGATAATCAAACCCACAGCGCATCAACAGTCTAGCGAAAAATTCATCTACTCGTCCCTCTAGGCGCGCTTCACCGCAAAATGAATCAGCGCATACCACCGTTAATCCACAGATAATCAAATAAGCAGCGATCCGCGAGTCATTAATTTCCCATCGCTTCCTATCAAACTTTCCGGTGATAAATATTCCATAATCCCAGTCGATCCATTCTTTCGAAAATAATTAAAGTCACGTATATACAGCCTCAATTTGGATTATATATAGCTAAACGCGTTTAAGCAAAATCCTTAACGTGTGATTTCCATAATCTTGGAGACGTGAGATGGCGAAAGAGAGAGAGAGAGAGAGAGAGAGAGAAGCATCTCCGCGGACGAGACCCTTATAATATAATAATATACGACGCCTGAAGCACGGCTGCCTGCTTGCTTGCAACGACTACGAGGGGGAGGTGGAGCAGTAGCAGCAGCGAGCGCAATACGCGAGACCAGCTGCGGGGGGATGATGCAAAATGGCCGACCACGTTAATGCCCTCTTAATATTTAGGGATCTTGCGCCGCCGTTGCCGACGCTGCGCTCGCTCGCTCCTCGAATCCACTTTACTACCCCGCGGTTATGTTATGTGCCTGGGATATTTTACAAGGAGGTATACCTTGTAGAATTTTTGTCGGTCGATTTTTTTTTTCATTTGTGTATTTATTATTATTATTCTTTTTGTTTGGATTGAAAAAAAAATGAATATTACATTTCAAGATCAAAACTTTTATTGGACAAATTCATGGCCATAATTTCACTTCTAGAAACTCTTATGATTCACTCAGATCAGTTGATTTGTATAATTTATATAAGTATGTTTTATTGTTTTATTCTATACAGCAACGAAATGATACAAAACATTAATATATTTGAGAACAGTAAAAATATCTTCTAAAAGGGTTGTACAGATTATTATTTGCTTAACAGTATTGACACTAGAGAACCGCCATCTGCGTTATCAAAATGTGCTCATGAAAACTATAAACAAAGGCAAGACTTAATAAGTTTGACAATTTATTATGTGAATTGAAATAAAATTGGAAGTGGTGAAAAGGGTACTTTGATTCCTTATGCTCGTGAAGTCGTTATTGAAAGATTGCATGAGCATACTGAAATTCAATTTATTTTTCTTATCACTATAGATCTGGCTAAGTTTAAAAAATGTCATATCGAATTCTTTCATTAATTTAAGTTACTTTCTTAAAATGAAGTGGATGATAGAGAAAAAATTATTGAAACTATGGTATAATTGAAAAAATTCTACGTACAACATCGAGCCAAATACAAGAACACAAGAACGCCTCTAGCATTCTGTATTTGCTGTGATGTTTTAGGTGTACAGCAAGGAAAGCTTTTATCGAGTAACAGCATCGTTAACTTCTCATCAGCGACTGTTATAATTAAAGTTAATAACGAGCACGCGGTAGGTATTACGAATCAAAAATGGTCAGGTAAGACGTCTAGCACTCCAGAGGCTAAAGTCTCTCGCGGGTAACTCAGGTTGCACGCGCATATCTTCATTAGCAGTGTGCCTGAGCGCGAGTTTCTCCGTTCAAGTTTGTTGTGCGAGAAAACAGGAACTGATTTGAATTTATATTACTTGGTCTTCGGAAGGAAATTTCCATACATCGGCAATGCGCACGAAATTAATCGTTTCCCGTGTGTACATTGCAAGGCTTTTGGAAGAAGGGTGTGGGAGAGCGGCTGCAGCAACCATTTCCAATTGAAGATCGATGGGCGCCTGCTATACAGTAGTTCGTGAGTGCTGATTTACCGCGTGGCTTTCACGAGATTTTCAATGAGCTAGACGTATTACTGCTTTTTATCCCCATACATCAGAACCATTCCGATTAATCGCTGTTTCGCTGTAATACCTCTTGTTTAATTGCGCGTAGTACTTTTTCCGTTGGAACGCTATTGCGTTAATCGGTTTGAACGATAATGCTTGTACATTCGTCTTCCTCTGGGTTATCGGCGAATTCCTCGATTCACTGCATTAGATTTTGCTAATTTCAATGGAAAATGCGGCTTGTGTTTAGAGATCTGCGCGATTTGCTATGCAGAGAGAGAGAGAGAGATGCGATAATTTGTTGCGTCGACTAATTGCATAGTTGATTTGGCATTTTTTTCAAGAATTTTACAGTATGTAAGATACTTTTTTGTTTTAAAAAATCCGATACCTTATTGTAATTTGTGTTTATTTTTAAATAACATTTGAACAAGTATTAGGTATTTGAAACGTTACAATAAAGGTCGTTACAAATAAATTATTGTGAACAATTAATTTTACATTCTCTATAAAGAATTTACATTTTTCAATATATTCTGCTTCTATAGAATAAACCCACAGCGTCATTCAAAATTTATAAATTCAAATGAATCATCATGGAGAAAAATTTTTTTACTAGAAAAGAAAAAGAAGCTTTTTTGAAATTTACCTCAAAATGGCTTTTATAAAAGTATCCGAGAGTGCATCAATACTGCACTCAGAGAGCAGCTCTTGATAATCCACTCATGAAAAATGCAGATCGCATGTTGGCCTGTACGAGGCCCTCATGAAAAATACATTCTCATCTCGCATGCGAGTCACCGCATAGTTCACCACCGTCCTCCTCTTTCACCGCTATATACAGAGTGAGTTTTTAGCCTCGTTGAGGGTGAGCTTAAACAGTTTTTAAATGGGCTTTCACACAAGTGCGAAACAATTAGAGGGTGAGGGTTGTTGCCTTGGCACCCTTTGATACGGGAGATGAGATATAACCACTGCGGAAAAACGCGCGAAAGAGAGCGAAAGGAGGGTTATTGAGGAGCTTCATTGGCGAGGGTAGTTCGCGGCTAATTGACGCTGATGCGCTTGAGCCCACCAGATTTATTGCGCGAGATTTATCTGGGTTAACTTTACTCTCTTCCTCTCTTTTTTCTGTCCTTTATGTGTTTCGTCCAGCATCATTTGCAATATTCGTAACGGTTACGATCCTTTTTTCCCTCCTAATTATGGCTCTTTTCTTCCCAAAAATCAATTCTAAATAAGACAAATTAATTTTATCGGATTGTTATTGTTGAATCATATTTTAATTACTTGTCAATTAACAGTATAAATCTTAATATACAAAGTTTAATCAATAAACAATAGAACAAGTTTTTAATATTATCACTTTTTTCGAACTTTTCGAACGAAACTTGTTTAATTAGCTCTTCCATAAGTTCTGCTTGTGAATAGTTTATAGTTGCTTCGGTAGAATTTGTAAACTTTACTAATTAGCACTTCGACGATGGAAAATTTTGCAGTTTTTATACACGCGAAATGCTATTCAGCCCAACAATTCTCAAAGTGGAAAATTTTTGTGCTCTATTGAAACTATGTATTTTATAAAATAAAGAATTTAGTTTAAAGTATAATGATATAAATAAATTGGCTAATAGTATGTAATGAAATGAATATCAATTTAAATTCACGCTTAATTGCAAATTATTAGAATTGAATAATGTATACCATAAATTGACCTGTCATGAAATTCACATGGTTGTAAAAATAGTAATAAAATATTATCCAAAAACAAAATTTTAATATTGGCGATTAATGTAAAATTTCTAGCACAAATGTCATTCACAAAATCACGAAATGTTGCACAATACCAGAGCACTAATCACACTCGCGATATGAGTACAGTTTGAGGCCCCGTCTGCTCCATCTAAGACCCAGATCCAGACTGAGCCGTCGTAATCATAAATACAGTCGAAGCTGCCACAACTACGAATCCGCTTAGTTTGTTGCCACAGAGTGAGAGTAGAAACCTGTTCGATATATCTCGTGTCGGTGGTGAGCACTGGTGTCCGACGGGCGAAATCAGATTCACTTTCACGTGCTGTACACCGCGAGGTGGTGTGTTGGGAATCTAGGACAGAGACGTATACGTAGATATTCCCACAGGACTGTGTGTGTGTGTGTGTATAACCCGCGCGCGCGGTCAGCTCTCGCTACCCCCTGTACATTGGCATACACTATAACTGACCAGTCGCACGAGATGCATGTATAACTTGTATTGCCTGTTTTGCCGGGAATCTTAGGATTTTTATTGAACGTGAGAAAGAGAGACGACTTGCGTGTTGTGGGGGGTTGTTTCTTTTTAGTGCTGGAGGGAAAAAAAAACTCGTTTGATTGTGTGATGAAATACCACACTTTTGTAGCATTGTACGGCTTGTACAGTGGGAAATACGTAGTTACTTTAGCCAAATTTCTTTTAGCCGCATCTAATGTTACGCTATCCAAGTCGACTTGGCTCGATTACATTAATTCATTTCTATATTCTGTTTGTATTCGAATTAAACGTTACACCAACGAAAACCCATTGAACCGTTAAAGTGAATTATGAAAGCATAGATCGAAATGCCATTCGGAATACATTTGATTGCTAGTATTAATGGATGATTAAAACATCCAAAGAAATAACAGTAGCGGTATAACCAATACGAGCTGGTAAATAATTGATAGTCTATAACTGATTGGCAAAATGTAATTTAGTGGCATTATGTAATAATAATTAGTTCTCTCGCAATGTTTATAACGAATTAATGGTCTCGAATGCACATATGAACAGCTTTAGCTTTAGATTTACGCGTGTTTCGCATGGAAAGAGAGAGAGAGAGAGAGATAGAGAGAGAGAGAGAGAGAGACAGAGGAGACAGGGAAAGTGAGAAAGAGTTTGTTCATTTGTGATTATTATAACTTAATCGTTGTTCCAAGCTTGGTATATATATATATATATATATATATATATATATATCTAATCAACCATGCACAACTAATATTATATTATCCAAATCGCAAAAGGCGTCCGCTACAGAAAATGCAGCGCACACGTGGCTGACAAAAGCACATTGTGAAAATTGTACGGCCATATAGCACGGAAACGTCGTCTAATATGCAAATTCAATTTCTGTCGTCCTCCAAAAAGCCTACAAACGGCCTTGGTTATGAAAAAATGCGTTTTGTGCACACGCGCCCTTTGATGCGTGAATCTGTATTGTTTAGTGGAGAACAATAGTGGGCATTGTTAAAGACGAGGAACTTAATTTTACTGTTGCGCAAGGTCACTCTGACCGAGATAGGGAGAGAGACTGAGAGAGGCGACAAGTGTATACAGACAATTAAGTCGTTAGACAGACCACCGGCGACTACTTCCGCGAAACTTGGCCGACTCTTGGACCGCATTGCTGGACCTAAGCGTCCGTTAAATGGTACAACTTTTTACTCAATTAGCTGGCAACAAGGCGTCCTGACAGACTCGAGGATCCAGGCATTGTTTCGAAACCTTATTGATAGTTGACGAATGACCACGATAATAGGACAGTGGCCAATGTTGGTTGTCGACTTTGCTAACAGAATTTTCTCTTTTATTTTAACTGTCGTATTTCTCGAGTATTTCTGGATGAAAAATCATTGAAGGTCTTTTGAAGAAATTCACTGTCATTATCCAGTTTATTTTCTACAGAGCGAAATATGGCATCGGGTGTTGTGCTGTTTGCGTTAACTTCGGAAAATCGTACTCGGAGTCAATGCCTCTAGCGAATCCGCCATTTTTTTTTAATTATGAACCATCGCCGTATATTCCTGCACAGAAATATTTCATGCGGAGAAAAGCGTGCGAAGCTACTTGAAAATGCAATTATGAAATGTCATTTGGAAGACGAGCTGTTATTTTCAGAGCTGAATAAAACAATACTTTTTGCCAGGCGCTATTAGTAGAGAATATCAAATCTCGGTAGCTGTCTATCGTTTTTACGAAATTTTATTACGAATTCCACGTATTTCTTGGCGCGGAAAATTTCATTTGTCTCCATAAATAAACGTCTACTTCGCGCGTTTCATTTGGATAGCGTCGCTTTAATATTCGAGCAGCCGCGTATTTTCGGAGTTTGCTATTTCTCTTGCTCGATTGAACAGCGGGTCGAGCGACGTCGAAAACTGGCAGCGTGTAAAAACAGAGCACACACGTCGCACTGAAATCAGCAGCACGACGTTGTCGTGCGCTTTCGATTGTCGCGCATGTTTGTTTTCAATGCAATCCGCGCGCTACACGTTTGCGCGCTGTCGTTGCATTCGAAATCGCTGATAAAATGCTCGCTCGCTCGCTCTTCCGCCGATATTTCAGGTTCTGTTCTCGCCTTTTCGCATATTGTTCGAGTGCCGCGTCGCAGCGCGTTTGAGTTATGGAAACGTGCTTTTGCTGTTACATGCAATTGCAATCGAGCCAAATAACTTCTGAAAAAGGCTCAGCTGCGAACGCGGAATCACTGGGCTTGTATAAAGAATGTAAAAAGAGGAGCAATTAAAGACGCGACGCTACGGAAGAGAAGCGCACTTGGCACTTCCGTTAATGAAGCCCCTCGACGCGACGGCGCTCGTCGGCGCTCGGTGGCGCTCGACGCCGGCAATGCTGGTGCGCCTATAAACAAACATCTCGCATAATAATTCTCACGGGCGCTCAATTTGCGGGATGCTGGCTAAGTTTGCCTAGGGAAGGGGGCGGGAGTATGCTTTCCAAGTTTATGAAGCATTCAAAACTGAAAACGCGTTACATATATGTACTCTCTCCCTCACATACTCCAGAGCCTGCTATATACGGAATATTCTCGAGTCTTCGGAGAGAGTTTCCGCATTAACGAGGCTTCTGCGAACAGCTCGCGAGAGCGAGTCACCCATTTTCCTTGCGCTCGGCAAAGCTCCTTTGACAATTTCGAACTAAGACAGGCGCTCGCGTGCGCTCGGCTTCAATTTGGATAATTAATGATACGGTAGAGGGCTGCTGCTGCTGCTGCTGCTCCCAGCGAGAGAGAGAGAGAGGAAAACAGTATTTCCCCGCCTTTCCTCCACCTGGAACTCGAATGCTCCTTGAGACGAGACGGCGAGGAGGAGTTGCTCTCTCGCTCGTGGTCTTTTGGCAAAAGGGGGCGCGGCTGCCGCGGCACACGCGACGAGCCTTCAAGAAGACACGGGGTAGCGAAGCTTATTTGCCCCGGCGTTGCTTTCAAAGGGCTCCGATAGCAAGACGGAACAGAATTGCAGATTCTTTGATGGCGCAGCGCAGCGAGCAAGCCAATTGGCCTTGTTATCGCGCGCACGACCAGACATTGCCGGCAGTTTTAATTAGATAGATATTGCTATGACTATTTTAATATGGCAGACCTGTAGACGCTTATAAGATGTCTCGCTAAGCTGCAAACGAATTGTATCAATCAATTTGTTGCTGCCAATATCGAAACCTTAAATACATAATCCAACAATAGTTTTACAAATATATTTTTAATGTAGGATTCTGCCTAGTATCTTTAACAGTTTTAAGAACGTACTTTTACCTAAGATCTAATGAAAAGCTTAAATAATATACATCTATCGGGAAAAACATGAAGTGAATGCTAAATTCGTTTAGAAAAAATGTTGCTTTTATTGAAAACCTACTATTTATTAAGTAAAGAGAACGGTGATAGGTTTTAACATTACGTAATGATTGACGGCAGAGTTTAGTTGTTCACAAGTTATCTTGATTCAAGTCAGCTTGTAAAATCGGTTTAAAAAATGACATTTGACATTTTTTCTCTAAACTTTTTATTTTGTTAATAATGTTTATTGTTATAATAGTGTTTTTATTCATTTTTTTCTACATTAATTACGCGTATCTCTTGAATAATGTTATTGCGATTTTTCAGCTAATACTAATGCATGTCCAGTCATTTGAAATTCCGTTCAACTCCACTCAAGTTGTGACAATTAAGAATTAGTTGCATAAGTAGATTTCTTAGATCATAAAATATGTTTCTTATATCGTCACATATAACTTCTGAAATTATAGTTTTTAACATAATGACTAACGAGAAGTTTTTATTAATATAAAAGGATGTCAGTCTTTATTTCATAATTGTTTTCCTACACTATGGACCAATCGTCGTAAATATTCAAATTGCTGCATGAGCTTGGTCAATATTCTTTCAATTCCATATATCAAGTGAAATTCATAAATGAAATAAATGAGCCATCAAATAACTTTCACAACAAATCTCTGAATCTCTAATAATGTTAGTGTTGACACGGTAAAGTTATGTGATAATGTAGAATTGAAATGTATAAAAATACAGGAATTTTATATTTTTTAAATGTAAAAGTTAAGAAAAAAATGGAAAAACAATACGAAAAGCTCGCAGTGTAATGATTCCCTGGAGTCCCGCAGAAATCCAGCGAAGTACGAATACGTAATCTTGGATCCTCGGGGATGCTTACCCGCCCTCTCGCCCTCCGCGAATAGGAAGAAGGATGAGTGGGAGAGGGTAGCGTACAGGTAGTAGTAGTACTAGGTGCGGTTTTTCGCTGCGCGGGGAGGGAGGAGGGAGGAGGGGGTGGTAAGACGCCCGACGAAAATCGTTACTCAACCCGTTTCCCTGCAGCAGCAGCCAGCAGCCAGCAGCCGCAGCAACAGCAGCCCTGGCAAGACGCTTTCCCCGGGAAAATACGTCGATATGAGAGGGACGCCAAATTACAGAGTAACTACGGGTTGGGGTGGGCGTAGTTTTAACCCGACGCGAGAGCGCTAGCTTCGGCCAAGTTCGCGTAGATTTACAATTTAACAATTTTAACAGTGGCCCGAGCTGCTACTGCCGCCGCTGCTGCACTGCCAGCGGCGCAGACTCATGCCAAAGTTTGTTCAGCCAAAGTTTCGAATAGTACGTTCGTGCTCTCTCTCACTCTGAAGCGACTGGGATGGCGCTTTTGGGGATTCTTTTTTTCATGACCATCGAGTTCAGTTGGAATAGTTTTTGCACTTGTTAGATTGCTTTTCACGAGTTCTCGATAGCCGTGAATGAATGCCTCTTTTTGGCACACCGTTGCAACCTTTTTTTCACTTTTCGGATGGTTTTATTTACAAAATTTGATCATGTCGTCAATTTTTACTAAGGAAATGACTTCATGAATATAAGTCTAAATCAAGTAACTTAATAATAACGAGTTTATACAAACTTTTATTCTAATATATTTAGGAGTGTGCTGAAGGTGGATTTCTGCATGTAGAGTTAAAATAATATTTTTAGTGATAGTTTGCAAGGAAAAGATGATTTTTTATATGAACATAAAAAAGGCTGAGACGACGTGATGTGATTTTTTAAAATAGAACAGAATTCCATACGTATATTTTGCGATTTTCCGGAAAAATGGACAAGCCACAAACGCGAAAACGAAGGCAGAGACATCGACGCCGGAGTGCGCGAGGGCATTTTTCTCGTGAACCGCCCACTTTTTTTCTCGGCCTCTTTCTCTCTTTCCGCGCACGTTTTCTCCTTTGTACGCGTGCGCGTCTGGTTTGCGCAGTTTTATATATCCTGCGCGCGCCAAGCTCGCGGCGACACCGCGGCTGTCCGACGGAGGTCATTGAAATCCCGGAATCGCGGTTATTGTACGCTCAGGATTTTCATACAGGCGGGAGACCATTATATTATTGAAATACCTATTACTGTTATAATTAAATAATTCTTTGAGTCAGGTGATATTCATGATGTATTTAATCTGCGATTCTGCGTGAGAAAATATCACGAATATACGATGTATAGCATTGTAAGATTCATCAAGTGATACCTGTTTTTACTGAGCCAAGTATTATGCCCTAGAAATTTAGGATTTAAGCACGTCAATGCGAAAACAAGTTTATCGAGATTCGGTTCACACGCGTACCATCGAAATCTAGACGAGATCTGTTGTCCGTGAAATCGGACCGATGAACAAAGTTAGCTAATAAAATATTCCAAGGCTAAAATCAAAGTTCTATAAACCAAGCACTGTGCGCACGCTGTACCGTCAGCGTGATTATTCACGTCTTGCAAGACGCTTCTCCTCCATCTTCCTCCCCCATCACTGCCGGCTAAAATCTCGTGAGTGAATTTCCATATTCCGGCTCATTAGAATTCCGTCAGTGCGAAAGCTCATCAGCGCTCGCGAGAGCGGAAAGACGGCGCAACGTTGCCGGAGTATAGTGCTTCTCTCGCTTCTCGTATCAAGGAAAGGGGCGCGGCTGGTGCTGTTGCTGCTGTTGCTGCTGCGATATCTATGTATATACATATACGCCCGCCTTCGTCTTTTCAGCATCACGTCGAGTATATAGTTGCTGATTACAGCCCTCGCGGCGCATTAAAACGAGATTCAACCGTCGACGACGACGACGACGACGACGACGACGACGACATTGGCGAATGCATAATCGCGTACCCGCAATGTCTTCGAGCGCGAGAGAGTGGAGCTTCTTGGAAGTGCGCTGGTTCCTATATGCTACGTGAAAATCCTGAGGGGGCGGGATTACGCACGTACGACGACGACGACGACGACGACGACGACGTTTTGACATTTGCTTCTAGCTGATTTTGATACTTGGCGGTTTTAGATGAAATTCAAATGTGAGTGACTTAGTATTTGCGTGCGACGCATCTTGAAAGATTAATAATTTTATCATTTTTCATCGGTATCCATTACTTTGCTTTTCATTTTTATTCTACTTCTTAATTTGTATTAAAAACAAAAAATCAGTGGTTCATATTTGATTATTGACAGTCTCATTAAAGTTGACGCGATATTATCGTACAAAATTATTTAAAAAATAAATAGAAAATCTTTTTCATCGATATTCAACAAAATATTAGTGTCTACATGATTACGAAATTAGAATTCATCTCTACAACGAAAGTTTACCGATGATAGTAAATCAAAAGTAAACTCTGAAGTATGACCATCTAGCAAATCATGCGTTATATTTAGGGGCATTACTTCATGGTTCTAATCTATATTATTCATCAAAAGTCTCCCTCGCGATTGTGCGTTCCTTTATATTACTCACTAAATATCATAGCAAATGTCAACTAAATTACAGCAAATCAAGATTTCAATTACGCGTTTTCCCGTATTTTTAAAACGTCAAAGGTGAGCCTGAATTCATTCTGTTATAGTAAGTTGCTAGTAGGAATAGGTTCTTAAGTTATCCTCTTCGTTTTACTACATTTAAAATTTTGTCTACTTCATTTTATAATTTTCATTTTTCTTAGAATAAAAAGAAGCTTACCCGAGCGATAGTGCAATCGTAATAAGCATGGAAAAGTCACCCGATGGAACAGAAATTGATCAAAACAAGCAAGTTGTTGAAAGAATATTTTAATTGAACAAGTGCCGACGATTGGTACAATCGATCAACAGCAGAACTGGAAGTAGAGCCATCTGGGAGATATTTTTTTCTGATGGAGGTGGTGAAATGGATCCTAATTTTGTTAATTTATTCGGAGCCGACATATCGATGTGAAGCGCGCTTATTAAAATCACAGCAGCAAAAATTTGGTAGCAAAGAATGGCGGGTCTGGTCGAATTACATTAATTTTCGCTGGAAATTCGAAATTGGAAATCACGGCTGGCATAATAACCATCGCACACTGCATGGGTGTACGTTCGTTCCCTGCTGCTCCGCGTTCAAGAAGTACCAATATTTCCTCTAAGCTCTCTCGACCCTAAATTACGGCGCGAGCGCGACTTACCCTCGCTCCTGTTTCTCATTTCGCTTGGAAACCGAAGACGTAACTGGCGTATACGTGAGGGGGTATGGAGGCAAGATCTCATACATACATTAACGTCGCTTGGCAGGCAGCAAGCGAGAGCGCGCTTTCGCGAGGCGGACTTAAGATACTACACCCAGCCGCATGTATATACAGCGAAGCTTCTCTCTTCCTTACGGAACAGGGGAGAAAGCTTTAGTCGAGCCAACTGCTGCAAAGCTGTCTCTACGCCAGTACTTTCAGCAGAGATGAAGGCTCGGATGCGGCACCCACGAAAATGGCTCCTTCCTTACTCCTCCTCCGACTGTCTTTCCGCAATGTAGGATGAGAATCACGCAGGCAGTCTGCGCGGCTCAGCTCCGTCTCGGAATTATAGCAGCCGCCTCTTTGATGTCATTCGATTATCATCAAGCTAATGAATTAATTTAATTGCCATTTCTGTGGGCTTAAGAGCATGAGGATTATAGAGAGGGTAAAAGTTATCTATAGTCTGTAAAAATCTGGATTTTTTTATACAAATGCTTTGTTCATTACTTGATTACCGTTTTTACTTCATTGAGGACATTATTTTCTATCATTCCATTGTTACTGTTTTTTTAAAGATCATCAGTTTAATATGAATATAAGAGACTGCTATAAATATTCCTAAGATTCAAAAATGGTTCATATATTTTTATCCATCTGTCGACAGTTACTGCAGCTTTGTTAACCTATAAATGCACATTTTTGAGGAGAAATCATCAAATAAATTAACGAAATCCCGAAAAATAATTTGCTGTCATAACAAACATCATTAAAACCAATTAGAATGTTTTCAGTCTAACACGCGTGCTGGACGTAGTAGCCGCACGAACGAAGTATCGGGCGAGGCTAGGCTGAGGAGCGAGGGACGTTGTGCCTCCTTATTTTACCCTCGGGACGGCGGTTCCACGGGGGCCTAGCTTGTAATCGAATCGCTACGTTGCTTCCTTCGAAGTATCGGTATCTTGCTGCTAATAATGTCATCTTTTCCTTAAGGGGTAACTAAACTTCTCGAGCTGTGAGGATAGTTTAGGAAAAATCAATAGTAGTATAGCGATATGTGTACATATCTTCTGGGAAGGATAGTTACAGTTTTGGAATATTACTAAGAAATATTCAAAATAAATCTAAGCTGATTGGTTACCATTCAATTTTACTTAATTATTTTATCAAATTTTCATATCGATAATTTTATCAATTCGTGTTAATAACATATATGGATTAAATAGTTCACATCGTGACTGCGAAAAAGCAGGAAAAAAGTTAAAAAAACCTTTGAAAAACAAAAATAATGAGCTTCATTTTTACAATTAAGTCTTATAGATGACAGTTTCGGTAGATTCGAGCGAAAATTCCAAGTCAAATCATCTAGCGGATACTATTGCTATCAATTAGTTCATGAATGTCGAAAAACTGAAATACATTTTTCTTTTAGAACTATTAATTAATAATTATGTTAAAAAATACTTAGGAATATTAAAAATTATACTTTGTGATAAGTAATTAATGATAGATATAAGCAACTCTTGCTTCATCTAGAATGGTTAATTTCTGAAAGTATAAAAAATTCATAGGCTTTCTTCTAAATTCGCGGTATCATCATTAAAAACTCACACGTAATCCTAAAATTTCAATAAATCAGAGCCAACGAAACTTCTCTATAAAACCGGAAATCCGTGTTCTAACAAAGAGGACGTCAAAAGCTACCAACATGTAGAACTGCCGACAATGTGTGTAGTTGAAAACTAGTACGTAAAAATTGTATATTCTCCACGCTATTTTCAATCGCGCACGCGGCCTTCGGAAAACATCCGATCGGCCTCTCTCTTGCTCTCCCATCGTGTTCACAAAAGTCGACAGACGTCGTCGAGTTTCCGTTTTCAGATATCATTGGCCCCCGTCGCGGCCCATTTGGTAATACCTAACGTACGATATGCAAAAGCGAGAGAGACGCGCACACCGGAAGCCGACGTATCTGGCCGCGCTAATGGAAAATGTTCCGGGACGTATCTGTCTCTTCTAGACGGCTGGAGAAAGAGGCTGGCAAAGTGTAAACGCGACGCGGACACGAAGGAAATGTTACGCAAAGGTAAATAAATAGTAAGATACATTCGATATTAGAGTATTTTCGGCTAATCAATAATTTTATTATATGCATTTTACATAGTGGTCGCATTTTTATTTTATAATGCTAGAGCTTATATAGATTGAACGACTAACGTTGAGATTTAAATAAGCTTTGTAAAAGTATTCCATGAAAACTATTAAATTTGCAGTTTTCTGCACCATAAAATATCAGCTGATTATATAAGAAACTGTCTTTGCACTAATTGTTAGAGTCTACAAATACTACCTACAATACAAAAAAAAGAAAAAACCATTTAATTTTTTTCTCGTTCAAAGCACCAATTTGCCGAAAAAACGGCCATAATCGAACTTTTCTCATATAAGCCCGAAGAAGGCTCAATCGTGGAATATGTGTGTGTGTGTGTGTGTGTGTGTGTACGTTGACTTCCCTCTCGCGGCGAAGAAGACGGCGCGGCGTTACGGCAGAGAAAACGAGTATAGAGCGCGAGTGGGTGGGCGCAGGCGGCAGCGGAAGGCGCTTCGCGTAATATAAGGGCTGCGCACCCCCTCAAGACGCGCGCTGCGTCCCTATTGGTCGGCATTATTCAAAATGGCGTCTTCGCGCGGCTGCATATAAGATTCGCATTATTAGAAGCCTGACGCGGGGGTGGAGAGACTTTCCGACGAAGCGAGTTTTAGAACGATGCCTGCCTGTCTCTTTCGCTGACGCTTGTTTGGGAGAAAAGACAATGGATGGCAAACGGGAGAAGCAAATACTCATGCTGGCTAGTATTATTGATGTGGCAAAAGTGCTTTTTTGCGGGTTAATGTCAATTTCGAGAGGCAGGACATAACGAGACGATACACATTACGATCTTTGATAAAAATAGCTCATATCGTCCCAGTTTGGTTAAAATTTGCCGAATAAGACAAATTTATAAGGCTTTTAAAAATTTTTCGCTATCAGATAAAAGATGGGTTAAAATGTTTTCCGAGATTTACAATAGTATACGTTGAAACGAAATAGAAATCATTTTATAAAAAAAGCGTATTAAGTACATTTCATTGTAATATATGAATTCAACATTAAAAAATTTAATTCTAGTCATTACCAGTAAATGTTGTTTTAGGATAATTAATTAGACATCTGATTCAAAATTCGAAGAAGTGCGTTCCAATAATTAGGTATTTAGAAACAATTTATATTTTATCTAGATCCTCTTATTCTTTTACTATAAATTATACAGATCCACTTATTGTTGTAAAGTGACATATTCCCATGCATAAGTCGCTTACTAGCCGACAACAGGTACTAGCTTAATAGAAAAAGTAAGACAGGTTGCCGAGACGAAAATCATGCCACCGTGTGAAAAAATCCAAAAGGAATCAAGTTCCACGTAAACGAGTATACATTTGCCGTCTGCGGCGGCGGCGGCGGCACCTGGCTGACGAAGGAACTCGATTTCGATGATCGCGCGCGGCTGCGGCCCATTCCCACCGCGCTGCTGACCGCTGGTTAAGCGACTATCCTCGTCGCTCGTCCCTCGCGAGGGCTACTGTTAGCGGCAAGGAGTTAACGGCTTAACGCAGTCCTCACAAAGAAACTTCATTTCTTTCTCAGAATATTTATCGATTTCATATGCTGCAAAATAAAATTGTTTATTTTTTATTGTTTTTTTTTAATGATCTTGGTTATGAATTATTAAAAATATGAGCTTCCATGCGTCGATGATAACGCTGTCGGACGTGGGAGGTGGTAACGGAGCGAAAACGTCATATCAAGCATCCGAACGCAATTGAACGTTTGATCGAGCCAAAAAAAATTTGAAAGCCGATAAAAAGAAGAAAAATATGTTCAATTGAAAAAGTTTGTCGGATACAGTGCACGGCCGGTAACAAACCCCCGAGTAACAGCCGCAGAAGAAGGAAATCGAGGGGCGGCACACAAACAAGTCTATCGAGATCGCAGTCCCACGTAACAGGTCTCGTCTCTCTCTCTCTCTCTCTCTCTCTCTCTCTTGCCTTTTATTGTTAATTCGCAGAGTTTGATTTCCTTTTCGTCTCTGCGACGATTGGTTCTCGCGCTCGAATAACATCCGAGAGAAAGCATTCCTATTATGCCAGTGTTTATAGTCTCTCTGACAGAACAAAGTTTTGCATTATGT
Organism: Phymastichus coffea; assembly: GCF_024137745.1. Taxonomy (NCBI): domain Eukaryota; kingdom Metazoa; phylum Arthropoda; class Insecta; order Hymenoptera; family Eulophidae; genus Phymastichus; species Phymastichus coffea. The sequence continues at coordinate 85,066 of NW_026707000.1, read as the reverse complement.
CGAATGGCGCGCGAGGGAGCGCGTATGGACTTCATTTCATTTTGTCTACTCGAGGCTTTCATTTTTCGCGTGGCTCTGTGTGGAAGATAGGTTTTGTTTGCTGCTGCTGCTACTGAGTAAAGTTGCTATGATGGGTTGAAGTATTAAATGTATCGTGACAGGTATACAACGTGAAGTTCATTTGTGGCTGAATGTAAAAAAGTTTACTGTTTAAAAGTATTAGAAAAACTTCCTAGATTTTATTTATCCATATCTTTATCAAAGATAAATGTAATAAATCAGTATAAAATGAATTATTTTCGGACCAATCAGTTGCTCACAAGGCATGAATAATCGTAATGTATCATTATACTTCACGTTGGATTTAGATGACCTGTGTGTCTGTCGATTGATGTATTGATTCTTTCTAATGTCATTTAGTTGGTTATTGGTTACGTATTAGCATATTGTGGCCTTGTAGTGAACAGGATTCGCTCACTACCTTTTTACAGAGCTCGTCAGGAAGAAACTTTTCTGTACCTTGTTTTTCCGAGAATAATTGCGTAATACTACGTTCTAAAGTTGTCATGTTTTGGCTCTACAGCCGTGAGAAAAGCCTATAGATGACCGACGATAATCGGCCTCCTATTACTGGACGTGCAGTTTATTGACCAGTGGGAGAACCGCGGTGTTGGTTTTGCTGCGGCTCTTTAATTGTGTTTAATGAAAAATGCACTTTTTCTATTTATCATTCATTTTCAATAATTATCAATTCAAATTTCGCGAATGAAAGTGTACTGAAATTTTCATATGAAAGCGACACGCATGACCTGGATCTCTCGGCATCAACAGGCCAACTATATTTCCAATGCAAAGAAAACTAACGGGGAGAGAAATTTATCAGCACAATGTTTTTGTTGAGCAAATTTGGTAGAGTCAATTGGGAAGCCTCAGGCGGGGAGCAACAGACGCCTCGTATCTTATCCACCCTCGAAAAGACAGCGGACCCTCAAGAAGTGCGCTTGGCAACCCTTCGCGGTCCAATCCCGAAAGCCTTTCTCTCCCTCAGTTTTCATCTGCACACAGCCACGCACACGCGAGAGGAGGCGTCGGTGAATTCCACATACTCGGCATATCCCATAGTTCCTCGAGCTAATCTTCGGTTTTGCAGTCGTACAGCCGCTCTCGGTCTGACTTTGCATAAAGCAACAATAGGGCGTCGTCGTATAGTCGTCATTCCCGGGGAAATTTGGAGAGAAGAGAGAGAGAGAGAGAGCTGAGCGTCTAATCGCATTTGGCCTTAGCGAACGAGCTTTGTTCGTGCCATTTTAAGAGCATCTCAGGAGGCGGCGTCTCCCAGACAATTAGCGAAGACTATCTCTATCTCTCTCGACGACGAAGACGAGGCCGTCGCGTATTCACGTGTCTCGTAACATTAATAATGCGGAGTACAGCCTTCCTCCAAGACACGAGCGCGAAACTTGTGCCGCCAGCCAAGTTCCTCCTCCTTCTCTCAACGAGCAGCTCGCGGATGGGAATTGACGTTAATGCGCTCGGAAAGCTGCCTCGCTCTCTCAGCGAACTCGCTAGCTAGCTGCGCCAACGAGAGAGAGAGAGAGAGAGAGAGAGAGAGAGAGAGAGAGAGAGAGAGAGAGAGAGAGAGAGAAGAGAGAGTAACTTCGCGTGTCCCGACGTTTTGATCCTTGAGCCTTTGATTTCGAGCTAAGACTTTTTTCCTGTCTCTCAGCTTAACTCAATTTGATCGGAATTTATTTAATTTCAATTTCGGATAATCTTAATGTGAGATATGTAGGTTCACGATTTAGCTTTATAGAGTGATTATATTTTGACATTGTTTGAGAGATTATTTTAATTTTAATTATTATCACAAAGGTGGACTTACCAAGTACAACATGCATCAAAGGTGGCTTCTGATATGGATGAGCTAATTTTGCAATCAAAATGACATAAAATATTCACATTATAATTTTTTGTTTGTGTATTCATCACTCAATCGCATCTGTTGTCAAAAAATGAATTAAAAATATTTTGCTTATATTAACAATCGCAAAAATGAAATATTTCGTTTTCAACCTTGGTAAGAAATGTTTCATCTTTTTCCTTAGAGTTCATCCGATTAATAATATTTTCTGCAATAAGATGGTAATATTCGATTGATTGATAATACAATGATAATTTTTCAGACTATTGAAACTCTATAAAATTTCAACTTCACACACGATCGACTTCAAATAATTATATTAAGGCATATTATAGATCAAATTATTTATTCTAAGTCGTCGGATGATAAGTACCATCTATCAAAATAGACGGAAAATAAATTGAAGTACGAGAAGATATATTAGTTTTTGAGTTTATCAAGTTTTGCAACTTGAACGCAGAATAGTTATCATGTAAACAGACATTCGATCCAGATCTCAATTTGAAAATGTATATTAAAGATATTTAATTTTTTATAATTTAATGTGATCTTAAATAATGCAATTTGTGAAATTTATCAGATGGAACAAATTTGTATAAGCACATATTTTTACATATTCATTTTACATTGCACACTATGCGAAAATATCCTTAAGCGTGAACTAGCAATTATGCAGGGCTACGGGATTCATGCGTCGAAAATCCAAGCGCGGAATGCGAAATGGTTTTGAGGTCCACGTTACACAAGTCGCCACATCTCAAACAATCCGTGATAATCGAGTTCGTAAGAGATTTTACTCTTTTCGCGCGGTCATGCATCGTTTACATGACACGTTTAGACGCGCTGCTTTTTTAACGACTATTTCATTGTTAATCATGTGTTGCATAAGTGGAAATGTACGTATGCATGTATTTTGCGGTTGCTTGATGAATATAATGTACAACTATATGTAAGCCTATCGTTATAAAAGACGAAAAAGTTAATGAATTTTGCGTTAGAGATTAAATAAATAATAATTAATTCATTAACATTTATTTAAAAAGTTCGGTTTTATTTAATGATACCTACAGTTTCATGACGTAAACACAAAACAATAACAAGTGGGTCTATTTCAAAGCTTTCTGCTCAGTAAAAAAACGGATAAAAAAAAGATAAAAGTAAAGAAAGATAGAAAAAATGGAATGGAAAAAAGTCCATATAAAGTGGAAAAATGAATAAATATTCTAATAAATGTATTATAATAATTATTTATTATTATAATAAAGTGCAGCTTTTTCGCAACACGTAATCAATAATGATCAATCTTACTTGAAGCGTTTTAAATTGAATTGAACAAACAGTCGAATCTGCAACGTAATCATACTACGAAAGCTTTTTGGATGTCCATCGCAAAACGCTTCATGGCGGTTCATCTTAGAAAGGAGCGCGAACACGCGGAGCGGATATGCGACCGAGGGAGCGCATAAAAGCGACAGCTCGTTCTTCTGGGCGCTGGTGCGTCGATCGATTTGCTTGCGGCCGAGCCTTAGAGTATATAAGCTGCTCGTTTGCAGAGCAGAAAGAAAAGCCTTTGGCTGTGTGCTGCCGTGTCCCGGAGTAGGGGCCAATGGCCCAGGCAGTCGCGGCGGGCGGGGCGTTTTATGCACTTTTGATTTTTCCGGGGTGGCCAACGAAGTTGGCGTGCGACGATTGGTCGGCTCGCTACCCCACTCTCGGGGCGTGGATGCGCGCGCAAACTGACAAACACGGGGGTGGGATAAATATTAATTACGCGAGTAGAAGCAGGCAGCGAGCTAAGGGCGAGGCTTTTCCTCCTCGACGCTGCCGGGGAAAGAGTACGGAGCCAGAGAGGGAGCTTTCTCAAGAGGGTTTATATTGGAGAACCCGAGAGCGTAGACCTCCCGGGCTACAGAGAGGCTCCTCGCGGTTATTAGTTATGCTGCCGACGCCTTTTGTCTCTGGGATGCTGTTGACCCTTTACAGTGTACGCACACCACCGTGCGCGCTAGATATTCTGTTAAGCTTTCTAGTTAGCCTCTAATCCTTTGAGATTTTTTCGCAGAGATAAACAAGTCGAGATTGGATGGATTTCTGATTTGACGATGCGAACTAAGATGTCTACTGTATCAATATACAGTTGGTTTGAATTATCTTAGCTCAGCAAAGAAAAGTACTTACCCTAAGAGCTGACAGAGCTCACGGGGTAACTAGTTACCTTTATTTTCGACGCCACCCTTCTACGTTTAACGTTTGCCTTGGCTAGGGAGGGTTGAGGTCTGAACTAGCGTTACGATAGAGTGCATGGTGCTGCCCCTGGCGGTTTAAAATATAAGCCGTCAACTTCAGTTAAGACAGTAGAATTCAGAAAACAAAACATATAACATGCCAATGAGCTACGTCTGTAGATTTCTATTAATTATACGCACAATTTATTTTTTTACTTTGTATTTTCTGACTTAATGGCCATTTTACTATTTAGAATTATATTCGCGTGGCGTAAAAACTTGCAATTTTTTCTTTCGATTATTAAATTATTTCATTATTTGGCTAATAAATAGTAATTTTATATATTAAGTAAGTTTTTTTTAAATTCAACTGCGAAAGTTTTTCCTATTATAAAGTAATAAGACGTTCGTACCCTTTGCAGCGCGAGAATGAATAGCGGAGAACTATAAAAAAATTACATGCGAGCCAAGGAAGACTGTAGTCAGCTGCGGGGATATGATTACCTGGACATTAGTGAGTATGACTTAAATATTGAGATAAGTTGTTGTCTAATATCATCGAGCACAGTTCACTGTAATGTTATCTTAAACGATGTACGAATTTTCATTTTATCCTTTAGAGAAAGTCTTTTCCGATAGATATCAAAATTCACCTAGTTATTACAAATTACAGTTATTTTTAGTCTATTTTCACTGGAAAAAATTTGAAAATGAATATCACATCATCTGAGTTATATAAAATCAACAGCGAAAATTCTCTTCAAGGATTCTCTGCATACGTAGCGGTCATTTACAAACACTTGCAGAGTTAATACCAGAAGCACGCCTAAATCCAATGCCATCAGAGGGAGAGAGAGTATAGAGACTCTGGCATAACTCTTGTTCGCGGCCGCGAGAGAGGAGAGAGTGATCGATCGGAAGTCGGTCAATCGGTCAAGCGCGGCGCTTATCGCTCGCTCGCTCGTGCGTCCGGTCAGTGTCTCGAGGGCTATGCCGCTCTCTCTCTCTCTCTCTCTCTTTCTCGCTCTCTCTCTCTCTCTCTCTGTCTCTCTCTTTCACACACACACACACACACACACACTCTGGACCAGATCGATATGTATACGCACGCATATAAGCCGACGATGACGGACCGACGATAGCCATCCCCTCTAGAGAGATATCACGTGGTTTGCGAAGCCTTCCTCTTCCCTCCGACGAAAGCCAGATTGACTATGCCTGATGAGTGAAATTCGGGTGTTGCAATGATTGATCGTGATACAATGTATTTTAACGGGCTAATATATTTGTTACTTTTTAATTATCGGGTTAAGAGAATTTTATCAATATTTGTAAAAAAATCTCCGTATAAGGATTCTTTATGATGAATTTTTCGAAGATTTGTTCAATTATGTTTTTCATTTATATGGTTCTTTATTTGATACTATATAAATTAATGGCTTTTGGCGGATTTTTCAACGTTATGAGAATATTGATTACATACGTGAAACATATGCTAAAAAATAAGGGAAAATAAACGGAAAATGAATTGGAAGGTAAGAGTTTTAAATGATAAATAATATTTTCGTTTTCAAGGCTTTTATTTACATTAGCATCCATCGTAAATATAATTGTATTCAATAATAATGAATTCGATTTATTTGAACTACAAGATGATTATTTCTGTGTGATTTTATTCCGTTATGACTCGTTTGATAATTTTACATGTGAGTAATACAGTTCAGTCGATGTGCAACATAGCAAAGTACTCGGCCCTATTTTATAATCAACGTTTGAGAATAAATATGTCAGTTCATTGAATTTTAAAGCAAAGAGCTTTGCAACATTTGGTGTCATAGTTGATAACACGACAAAAGTTGAGCAAGTGAAGGGCGAGAGATGCGTAGGAGAGTCGCGCGTAGGGGCAAAATCGTGCGCGAGTACGGCCTAAGTACGGCCATTTGCGGCTAATGGCCGGGCGGCGTCGCGCGAGCGAGCGAGCGGCTCGATTACCGTAACGTCCACTTTCGCTCCGCTCTAACGGGTGGTCATCTAAGTTGTGCGCGCGCGTCCAAGAGCAGTTTCCGAGGGATACTGGTTTCGCTTCTTTTCGATTCGCAGGCCCGCGAGGGTAACATCTTGCCTTCACGTGCAAATGCAGGCAAGCGTCCGCAATTGCCTATCTTTAGAACTTGTTGTTGGGCCCTGGTAGAACTTGATTTTACTCTGTCGAAAGGGTCGAGTTTGGCTGTATGACGGGATTTCGCTTAATAGCCGATGGATTCCGAAAGAAGCAGCTGGACGTGACAGAACCTGTACAGAAATGGCTTTATTATTCAATAGAATTCGCCATTTCGCTCTGTTTCTGAATAATAAATAGTTGTATCATCTGGCTGTCTTATACTGTTAAATCATAACATCATGAAAAGTATTATATCAAATTCAATATTACCTAGAAATGATGAATATTTGAACATTGATATGCCTCACGCACGTTAATACATTTTATTAGATTTTTTTCGAATGTGAATACAACAGTGATATTGGAGTACTTAAACGTGTAAAATAAACAGTGGTCCACCCATTCTGTGAAAAAATTACTTGCTAAACTAAAAACTAAGTAATACTTGCCAACAAACAGCTTCGTAACTTGTTATTTCTTTATTTCAAAGAAGCATCATTACAGCAGGCAAGCATTTAGAAGCTCAATAGCCAGACCAGCGGCATCGGCCATCAGCGTAACGATCACAGACGAGAGAGTAACCTCGACGCGTTGTGGCGGCCTATTGTGCGGGTGGACTTTTAAGAGGACTCTTTTTAACGCTAATGAGCGGCACTTGTGGTCTGCCTCTCTCTCGCTACGCCTCGAGCTCTCCGATTTCATGTACGCCGTGTAGTTTTGTTTTCGTCTACCGTCTCTTTTTGCCCCTCTTTTTCCAACCCAGATAACGCTTAAATAGAGCTCACTGGCTTTATTCTTTTGGAAATGCTTGAAGTATGATAGGATACTTATCTTTTAATGTGAAAAGTAATACGGTTATTATATAAGATTTTTTTTTTAATTATTTTTGCTAACCAGCTTGGAAATTTGATTTTCAGGAAGGCTTGTCTCAAATAATGCAACAACAAAATGGAACATCGAAAAAACTCACTAATTAGGGAACAAAAATTTTCGTAATTTGACATTTATTTGAAGAAACTATGTAGCGCATTATGATTTTTTCACAATACTTAATACCAAATAAAGCTTCAAAACAAGCGAGACATAGAATAAAGACACGTTGTTATCCTCACGCCGATCTCTCTCCAACACTCGTCGTAATTAGCCAGGGTTTGCAGGAAAGAACAGCCTAGGGCAGGTGCTCATCCCTCTGCTCCACATTGCCATAGCGTGACAACCAAGAGATAGCGAAGCAAAGGACGTCGAAGGAGTTAAACTTCTCGGATGCGCGCGTTCTCGTACGCGAGAGAGAGAGAGATGAGGAATGGTGTCTGCCTAGGACGAAGGAAGACTCTTTACTCCAAGTTTGCCAGACGCTTGTACAATCGATGCTCTCCCCGTCTCTTACTTCAGCATTGAATTATTCGCCTTGCAGAGAGAGAGAGAGAGAGGAAAGTTGTAGTGTGCTGCTAGGGGATGCCAGTTTATTATGCAGTTTGTTTGATTGCTGAAGGTTTCTTTGTGTACTGCGTTGCTGCTACTGCTGCTACAGCTGCATTCAGAATAGTCTGCTCTTTGTTTTGCACGAATCCCGCGAATATAGACCGATATACGGGTTAATATTTGGATATGGAAATTTATTATTCGCGGAGGGATAAGCTCAATTTCGTTTTTACAAGGATTCGTAATTTAACTTTGTAATATTACGGCGCATGCCAGAAAAGTAAACGAAAAAAACATAATTCAGTGTTGTTTAGTTGTTCAACAAAGCTTACGATGCATTTTCATTAAAAGCAGCTTAGTTTCCGTGGAAGAGCGACAAGGCAGCTCCTCCTCCAAAAACAGCCTTCCTCGTAGGTACTTTCGCGTGGAGCCTACGTAATGAGGCCCTCACCCTCATAGCATCGTCCTCTCTCACTCGCTCTCTCGTTTCTTAAGACTCAACTCTAAGAGAGAGAGAGAGAGAGAGAGAGAGAGAGAGAGAGAGAGAGAGAGAGAGAGAGAGAGAGAGCTAAAGAAGAGCGCGCGCACAGTCGCCCGAGGCGGAGCTTTCTCTTTGCAAGCGACGCCACTTTGGCAAGGCTTTATTTTCAAGCTTACGTTATGTACCTTGCATACCTTGTTGAAGTTTTCTTTTATTTTGAATGACTGATAATATTGATTTTGCTTGATTTATGTTTATCTACTGGATGAAAATTTTAGTATTCATTGTAGACTTTCGGTTTCATTATACTTACTGTAAGGTAGATATTTTCCTTATAGAACATTTTCAATAAGTTAAGTCGAAAAATGCCAGGAAATTCACTTTGTAACAATTTTTTTTCAAAAATAAGAATCGTTTCTGAATTAAGAAAATACTTGTTATGTAATTTTAGCAAATCAAACTAATTCTAATAATAAATTTCAAAATATTGAGGATATGATTAAATAAGCAACGTACAATCACCCTTTATTACGTATAAATGCTTTTTCTGATATTTTTACCCATGTGAACTAGATTCTTATCGTAAGATAGCCATCTAGTGCATTAAATACACACTAGATAGAATATGAATCTTTTTCTTGAAAGCATTTATTTTGAACGTAATAAACTATCTTTGGGAGAATAATAAATACAACCATTAACATTAAAACTTCATAAAATTTAACAGCGTCTGGTTTATTTGAATCGACAAAATGACAAAAAATTTGGTATATTTTACTACCTTACATTAAAAATTTATACTAATCGGAATGAATGCTAATAACGATACGTATATTTTTCAACAATAGGACTATTAGAATGCATGTGTGAAAAATTCATTTCTAGATAAAGAGTAACAATTTGGAATTCCAAATATATAGTTCATATTAAATTATTATTTTAACCTACTATTCCGGCAGATACAACTTCAATTTATATTAACTTACAAAATACCTTTTTATCTTTAAATATTTATTTTGTGGAACATAAGCGTTTCAAATTATCTTTATCATAAATGGTTAACAACAATAGATGTTTTCTATCATAAATCGCTCTTACAGGGGTTGTCCTCATGTGCTATTGCATTAAATTTTAAGTTTTTATCTTCGTGATTCGTGATGCGCTTGAAAATGATCTGTAGTGCATCATAACCTTAAAATCTAGAGGGAAAAAAGTAAAAGAAAACTTAAAAAATAAAAAAACATAATTTTTTATGTTTTCAATTAAAAAAAAAGCCATAAAGTTTCCTTAAAAAATCTATAAAAGTTCTGCTCGTCGGTCGCTTGGTATAGAGTCTCATATAACCTGAACGCAACAATAGAAGCGGTAGGCACACACACACGTTTACGCATACAGCGTGCAGCACCGCGCGCAAAACGCGTGCGAGGCTATGGAGAGCGAGCCGTTGTTAGGTGGTAGGAACGAGGGGTGGGTGGGGTAGGATGTAAGACGCGCGAGGGGGCGTGGCAGGGCGCGCATTGATCCAAGGCCAGAGAGCAGCAGCTATACCACCCCTACTGTACTCCAGTCTCCGGTGCTGCTGCCGCTGCCGCGGAGCCTGTAAGAAAGCGCCGAGAAATGAATATTCATAAGCCGTCCTCCTTTCCGGGCTCTTTGCTTCCACGCCACGTTGAAGGGTGGGGCTGCTGCGCAAAAATCGTGCCAGTAAGCAAACACATAGCTTTCGGAATGCTGGAAAGCTCCATTGAGAATGTAAGTGCCGCGAGGCTTATTCGCCAAACGGCTGCGATGATGATTCGTGGCCAAATGTTTGCTTTCATTTTTAGAACTCTTTTTACTGTAGGATTAATTTAATATTCGTTTGAGGGATAGTAATGGAATATTCCATTAAATTGCATTTACTTGTTGTTTTGTAGCATTTTTAAAGTTTAATTATCCAAGTAGAGTAGATCAATGATTAGCGAGGCATTCGTTTTTTATTGATCCACGAATCTTTTTCCATGGCATTGCTTTCTTTATTCATGAAGCATCCAATACAATAGATTCAAACAACAAATATCACTCAGAATGTCAACCTAATTACTTGTAGCATGAGGTTCTGTAATGGCGATAAAACTGGAATGAAACTAGAAAGGGCATTAGCTGATGTTTAAGAGCCATCACAGATATTGAAATAACGCACAGCTTGCTATTGCCTTATAAATATTACTATAAGATTGAAATGTTGGTAAATAATTTAGAAAGTATGGAAACTTGAATCTGCTGAAAAGCGTTGCCTCAAGTTGCCTTCCATGTACATCGAGGACAAAGCATCGCAGCACTAGCAGCAGCAGCAGCAGCAGCAGCAGCAGCAGCAGCAGCAGTTCCACTCCCTCCTTTTTCCTGAGCAACTTCCAATATTAATCTCCTTATCGAGGCGGTAGCTACGCCCGCGCGCGTCCAGCCTCTCTCTCGCTCCCTCAAGTTTCGTCCTGAAACAATTAAAGCAGCGGCAGCGGCAGCAGCCTCGTTCAGTGATTATAATGTGCCGGGGTGAAACTTTGGCTGCGTCAACTTTGAAATACGCGGACTGATGACACAACGTTATAAGAGGGGTGGGAGAATATACGACGTTTCTAGAATACACACGGAGTTTGTTCTAACTTGCCGCCGCCAGTTCAAACAGGCTAGATTATATTCTCCTTCATCTCTCTTGCCTACGACGACGACGACGACGACGACGACGACGACGCGCAGAGAGAGCTCGAGTTCATTTGTTTGCCTAATTCTATCCTCCATCTCCCTTTTGTGTCAGACCTTTCGTACCATTTGGCTGATTGTAAAAAACAATGTGTTAGGGGTAAAAAGGAAAACCGGTTTGACTTCCTTATTCCTTTGACGATATAAGACAATATCCTGTAATACTTTAATGCAGTACTGTTATATATAAATACTCTCTGATTTTTAATATTGAGGGGCGGGATATGACGTAAATATTTCATCTGTACAATTTGAAACTGTATGTGATAGTGATTATGCAAATAATTCAGTTCCGACATCTATTATAAAGATAAGAAAAAAGTCTGCATTAATGGAAAGTTCTTTTTATCGAAGCATCTTCGCATTACGATTAAAATACGTGCTTAACGAGAGTCGTCAATGAGCGCGAAGGAAAAATCTGAGCGAACTACGCATAACCATTGATGCCTGCGAAAAGCCGTACAATGTTTTTTTTTACTTCGAGGCAATTGAACGCGCGCGTTCATTTGGCTCTGCCGCCGAAGCAATTCCGGGGATAGGTTGAGACACAGCCGGAGCATATCTGTAAACGACTTGTCTTAAGGTGCGCTCTGCGGATAACTCTCGATAGCCGAGAGAAGAGACTATGTGCCTTGGTAGCTGGCTTCGAGAGAGCGAGCGAGTGTGCGTTCACGTTAAAGCCCGAATAGCGCCGCGCGGCTGATTTACGAAGCTGTTAACGTTTCCGATAAAATACAATCCCTCGGCGGCTTTTACGGCCGTATTATATACATCGTCGTTCAGGACAACGCGCGGAATACGAGCAGCCACTCCTAAATCGCGACGATTCCCCAGGTGCTTACAGTCTCTCTCCCTCTCTCTCTCTCTCTCTTAGACGTTCCGCTTTTATATACCCCAATGCGCGCGATACCATTGGATTTCGATACCAATTGTACTTCTAAGGAAATTAAAAGCCCGTCTTCTTACTTATACGGTTATCGAGTATTCCACGCATGGCTAGAACAACTAAAGCCGACATTTTTTCAGTCGTTCAATTTACTTGCACAAGTTACATTTCACGTAATGTGAAAGCCTGACCAAATTCAAGTCATTATATTTTTTCTCAAAATAAAATACTTGAAAGTGTTTCTGATATGTGGAGGTCGACGGGCAGTGCACTGACACACTGTTAGAATTTTAAACATTCCGATTAACGTTGCTTAATGTCAGCTGAATGTTCTTCAAAATCAATTACTTAAAAACAAACATTATTCTTACAAAATGATTGAGCTTAAAATCGTCAACAGTACGGCCAGTTAAAGAAATGTTGTAAATGAATTAAAATATGATCTATACATGGAAATGTTCAACCGTTTAAGCTACTCGTGCAATAAGAACTCTCAAACACTCCAAACCAGCCGAATTTTGATTTCGCAACAGCGACCTTTGGCTTATTTCTACTTTTACCTACGTGATACAACGACGTTTCTAATTTCCACTTTGAAATCCCTTCTGAAAATTAATTAAAGCCTCATTTCTACGCAAAGAGAGCGGCCACCGCGGGGGGTGAGACGAGATATAGAGAAAAGTGAGCTGCACACACGTAACCAAGACAAAGTACAGCCATGCATCCTGAAGCACAAGTGCAGCATGGCGCAAGGACGACAGCAATTACCGTTTTATTTACGCGCTCACCCTGCCACTGGCAAGTGCAGCAGGTCTGATATGAAGGCAGGTCACTGAAAAATAGCTCGGTTTTCGTTCTTCTCGCGTGTGCAAGTGAAATATACAGAGAAAACGTTGGCGGCGGGTATACGTATACGTAAGCTTTTCTACGGGCAAATGAGGTAATATATATACAAAAGCTAATACGGCCCGAAAGTTGCGGCAACTTGGATGAGAGACTCCGCCTCTCTATCTCGACGTCTATTTCGAAGCGGTACCGGTGCCGTGGCTCCGTGAGAGTCTAAATATTTAAAAGGATCTCGAGGGTAGAGAACTCCGCGCGCTCGCGCAAGCTAGTTTCTATCCTTCTGGGGTCTCGAGAAAAACCCTCTAAACAGATGAAAGGGGATTATAAAAGCCCTCTCTTTTCAAAAAGCTCTCTATCTCTTTACGACGAAGCCACCGTCACTGCCACTACCAAGAATTTCATCAGCCCGCAAATCCGGCGTGAGGACATTTCGTTTAGCTTGAGTGCACTTGTTTATTCCCACGCGGCAGTTTTGTCTTTTGTGCCGTAGACGATATTGCACTTTTGAATAATGTGACTGCGAGCGCGCTCCTCCTCGACATTCCGTGATTAAGGCATCCGAGAAAGTCACTGTACATTCGTAGCAAAAATAATTTTGTTTGGACTTGTTCTTAAACACAAGTAAATCGTGAAATTCCATAAAATTATTTTTACGATTTCGTAAAAAAAGATGCCATTCAGATGATTATCCGTTAAATTGTATACCGCCAGTACGTACTTACATATCGCCAGTGTCACTTAGTCAGCGTCAAAAGACGATAATGACAAAGAGCGGAGCAGCTGATTTATATCGAAGTCGTTAGACGCGCGCAAGTTGAGTCTTGAGAGAGAAATCTGGAGGTAAGGCGGTACGGCCCCATTCAATCACGAAGCCGCTTCTTCGTGTCATTATTCAAAACGCCGCTCTTATCCTTAGTTACCTCACTCCCTCACTCTCGATATTCATCAGGAAGCTGACGCGTAGAAAACGTATAGAAGCTGAGAGAGAGAGAGAGAGAGAGAGAGAGAGAGAGAGAGAGCTGAAACGGCTGAACGATGTGTTCTCCGCCTTCCTCCTTCTACAATGGCTGCTGCCTCTAATAACGTGCTTCTGGCCCATACTGCTGCTTTGAGAAATGTACTTCTCCAAGTGTTTCCTCCTTATTGGTACTTTGTCAATGATTGTTTTTATCTTTGATGGGACATTTCACAGTGTGCAGTTTAATTCACGTTTGTAGTAATGACAACGAAGAAACTGAAACACATAAAATATTTGAAAATATCAATGTAACAGCAGATGTTAAAGAAATTATATTGTGTCAATAATAGATGACACATTTATTATAATAAGTGTTGTTTAGGAATGAATCAACTTCCACCTCGATACAATTTTTTGATTTCATTAATGATTATGGCTATAGTCTACTGCTTTCATAATTTAACAATTATTTTTAATGTATTCATAAATACCACCTATGGTATATTCTATATATTTATTATAGACAATAATCGATCTCTTACAAAATGCACTTCATCTCCAAGGATACGCTACCTTTGTTAACTTCACAATCAAAGTATAACTTCAGAAAATACCTATCGTCGAGGAAAGCACTCACGACGTGCTTCATTCATGTGGAAGCACCTAAGAAAATTCTATATCGGTAGTGTAGTGAATTTTCTTCCTTAGCAACCCTCAAAGGGATTGCTTTATGTTGAAACGAGAGAGAGAGAAAGAGAGAGAGAGAGAAAAGAAGAAGAGTCATACTCTAGCTCTTAGTCAAACGCAAGCTTCCCATAAAGTGCTTGGTTTCAAAGGGCTCGCTCAGTCACAAAGGTTTAGTACCAGCCTTTAGAGATAAGCGCACTCCTAGAGAGAGAGATAGAGAGATAGAGAGAGAGAGAGAGAGAGAGAGAGAGAGAGAGAGAGAGAGAGAGAGAGAGAGAGAGAGAGAGAGAGAGATAGCTGCTAGATGAATTCCGAGTACGTCAAAGTAGACACGAGCCAACTAAACTCATACAAGGTAAGAAAAAATTAGATTGTTCTTTGACTGTCATTCCTTTGATGGTGAGGTATATGATATACTTGGTGATTCGATTACCAATATAAATACTACTGAAAAAAAAAATTTAACTATCATCATTGACTCCTAATTTTACTGTTTTCATGTGTACAATCAAAGAAAAAATATCTCTCTGAAAACTATATTATTCAAGACAAAAATATCTACCGCATCACAACAAAACTCACAACTGTACCTTACGCTCTACGCGGTCGTTAAAAAGCATGCAAAGGTGCGACACGAAAAAAAAAACGCTTAGCCAACGGGGAGCTTTCTGGCTCATGTGCGCGGTGCTCGAAATAGAATATAAAGCGAAGCTAACTAGATGAATGGCGGCTCAGGGATGAAAGCGACAGAAGAGTGGCGCATGCAATGCAGCCCCTGAGTTTTCACAAGGGATGCCGCACGCCTCTGCTGCCGCTGCTAGTCGTGAATTCATGAATACTTGGCTTATTTATAACGCGAGCGCACCAAGCTTTATTGATGCTGCTGCTATTGCTCGGTTAAAGTTTTTTAGAGGTGGAATTTTGAATTTTCAGCTGCAGCAATGTGAAAGCTCGAAGAAGGAAAATTAGGTTATTAAAATTTTTTCTCGGAATAGCAGTTGTGGAATTTAAGGATGGATGGACGGTAATGCATTTTAACCCTCAACCAATAAAATTAAGTTTTCTTTGTAAAGGTTAACTCGTGGTTGTCGGGCATCTCTAACGTTAAAATCCAATGTTGAAAAAGACAAAGCACTACTTGTACAAAATACTTGCGCGTCAAATCCTCGCCACTAAGGTAAGTCAAGACTGCAACTCATAAACAAGCGAAAAGATGGTGCGTGGTAGATCCCCCCCCCCCTCCTCTCCCCCACTCTCTCCGAAAACTCATTACCAACATAGCTGAGGCAAAAAGAGTAGGTAGAGACTGGGAGACTCGCGAGAAATCCCGCCCGCGCACCCCCTCCTTCCCCCCTCGTCTTACTACTGCTAGTATATATACGCGCCTGCCTCTCTCCCTCTCATCCCACCGCTTCATAATATCCTGCACGTCAGACTTTGAAAACTCCAACAATTTCCTCCTGCCGCGCCGGACGCGGGGAAAACCGACGCTGCTACGTATATGCTTAGCTCAAGCAGGAAAGCCCTGGGTTTATATAAAGTTCTCTTGCTCTTGTAGTAGTAGTGCTAGCTGCAGTATCAATAATTATAAGTGAATCTGCTGTTATTATTCCGAGAGAAGCAGCTTCTCCGAGGCAGCTTATATACATAAAGGCTGAAGGCTTCTCCTAGCTATCCTTTATAAGATTAATTAGGCTTTTGCTATTCATTAACCTTGGTTATTAGTTGGCGTATGTACGAAGTACGATGACAGAGAAACGATGCTTCCTCTCAACTAGAAGATGCAATCTGCCCAGAGCTCGATACGTTGCTACACATTTGTCATTTTAACAAGCCTAAAAATTCTAGCGTGCATTGCAGCTAGCAAGGCTTCCCCGCGCATGCAGCCCATGGCAATTATTCGTTCGTAGATAGTACCATTGTTGCGATCTGTACGGTGTGTGGCTGTGCTGAAGCTCGAGCATTAATAGCGCATTAAGAATGCCAAAGTAAAAGGAGCTGCCGCTGCTGCTGCTGCTGTTCTCGCACATAGATAGTAGTATGGCGATGGGCCAGCAGGAGGAGGACGTTGGCGGTGCGCCCGGGCAAAGGTAGTATTTGATTAATGTCAGGGGGTAGTTTCTTACGTGACCCTCGTGACTCTCCGGATATCCGGTTACCATGCCGAGACTTGCTCTTTCGCTCTCTCAGCTTTAGATAACACGCTCAGAGAGTTATAATATGAAGCTACTAACAGTTAACGACTTCGCTACGGTTATTCTTTCTGCCTATATGCGTGTGTGCATGGATGTGTTTGAGATATAGGGAAGTTTCACGGAGGCATTCAATTTCACGAGATCTTTATTTGAATTTCCATGAAAGATTTGTATCGGCTACCTTTGACTAACTAGTATGTCCCAGAGCTATTCATTAGTAATATTATATATCATTAGTGCTCAAAATTAAGTGTACAGTATAGAGTCAGAGAACATTTTTAGTCACTGACAATATGGAGGTATAATGGTACAACGCTCGACATAAAAGTTTTATTGCGCAAACAAAGTTGAAAAACGTTTATAAAAGCATTCGGAATTTTTCGTAACTAATTTGATAATTCTGTAAAACAAACTAAACTCTGTTACCACGTGTAACGTCAACTTTCCGGAGAAACTTCATCTTAAGCGCGGTCAAAGTCAAATTTGAACAGTTGCAACATTCTGAAGTAAGACGAGCCATCATTCACGGAGGGACTGACATGCATCCTTCTCCTTCGACGTCACCTGGCGTGAGCGCCGAGCACTTGGCTAACATAAAACCAAGCCGAGTGAAGGGGGATAGAGAGAGAGAGAGAGAGAGAGAGAGAGTAAGAGAAGCTCGAAACGAACTCGCGAGAGCGGCTCCCTAACGCAATTTCGCAGTTGAAACGCAGATCCGGTGTTAGCGTAACTTCGCGCGCGCTAGCGCCAACTCAGAAATCTAATGCCGCCAGGACACGCGCGCGCGTTAACTTTTAATGCACCAGGATTAAGCGAGAGGAGCGTGGGCGCCGCGTGATTAGGGAACGCATCTCTGCGCGCACATGCTCGCGTATCGGTTTGCAACGTGAGCTTCTAATGGCAGCTATACCATTAGTGCAAAATATGGCTGTCAGAAAAACGAACGAAATCCGTGTTGAATACTATTGAGTTCGTGATACTTTTGTTGGTTTTATAAGGACATCGCATAATTTGAGATTTTCTAGGATTGTTTGTCAAATTAATGAGCTTTAGTTTTCAATTTCACGTTGGTTTCACAAAAGAGGATCTTGAAGGAAATCATTATTTTCTTGTACAAAATGGTGACCGGTCATAACTTCATGACAAAGATAAATTAGTCTAAGATTAAACTAAAACAAAAAACAGTAAGTAAAGATAAAGCATTAATGTTGCAAGTAAAAATGAGACAAAAAATACAGTCAGATATCAAAAGAGTAAAATTGACAAATATTTGTTGAATTATTGCCTAATTGACCGGATTTTAAATTGTACTTCTTACCTTGAATGATGAGGATGTACATACAATGATGGACAATGTACACGATCAATCAAATCAATCAAACGAACATCAACCAGATCAACAAATTAGTACAAGAATGTAAATTATCTGGAGAAAATTAGATATTAGAAATATTTGATTCAACAAGAAATTAAATTAAAAGTAAATTAGCAAAAATGTAAATCTTGTTAAATAGATTGCCACCAGCCGGTGATGTAACCTCTATCGTGCCGTAATTATGAGAGCCATAAATACGCATTAAAACATGAAAGAATCTGGGTGCCTAAACTGGAATGCCACCGCCAAATACTCGCACAATCTTTCTCTCAGACTCAACATGCTGGGTAATATTGAAAAAGTACAATAAAAAAAGAAGAGAGGAGAAAAAGGACGGATTAAAAAGGAGGGTCAATCTCACTCAATTTAGTCTCGGTGGAAAGAGAGAGAGAGAGAGGGAGAGAGAGGGGGATGGAGAGAGAGAGAGAGAGAGAGAGAAGACGGGAAACAGCTTAACGGAGTTAAAGCCCCCGACTCTTGAGGGTAGAGGACTCGGACGAGTCTAAAAAAGCTAAGCGCTGTTTTATAGACTCAACAAGCGGCCGACCCTCTTTTTACACCCTTGTTGGAAATTAGAGGCTTTTTGTGCTAAATATACCCTACGCTAGCGAGCACTGAATCTCATTTTAATTTTCCGGCGAAGGTGACCCGGCCAAACTGGCCGCGGCTTTTAAAAGCCACGCTCATGGGACGACTCACTTGAGTTTTTAAGTGGATTCGTGGCTTTTTTTCTCTCGAGACAAGATCGTTTACGTAACGATTCATTGAAAATTTTATATTTTTAGTGGTCATATATACAGATATTACAGTGTTTAACCTTACGCATATCAAATGGTCATATGAAATTAAAAAAAATATATTTCTTTTAAAAGTTGCAATCAAATCACTTGTAGCAAGATATTTTACTGACAAATTTCACAAAAATTATTTCTTTAGATGTCTACTCATTAACCGATAGGCAGTGCTAAATTAGAAATAAATCTAATTGAAATTTTTTTTATTTCATTGAAAAATTGAAATCAGAAAGTTAAAATTACTATATTTGGTTTTACGAGTATAAATCCTCCGAATAACTCACTAAAATGCTAGTGAAGTCAAAATGTAAATGTAAACATCTTAAATCGGAGCAGCAGTATTCTATCGTAACCTTAGATTTATTTTACAACCGCAGGAAGATTAAATTTTACTTTAGTTCACTGTTTAACAATGACCATAAAATTTAATAAACGGTAAATTAGACTATTGAATTCATAAAATATAGATCAATATTACTGAGACTTTAAATTCTTTTCAGTGGTTTATGTTTAACACAACCAGTTAAACTAAATCAAAATTTTCAAGATTATTACTTTTAAAATATGATTTAAAATATGATATGATCATATAACGCATTTTCCGTATCCATCCAAAATTATTACAACGCATGTTATTTTTTAACTAAAGTTTTATATAGTTGTATTAGGAAAATTTTTATTTTACGTGAAGTACATTGAATACAAGTAAATGAAATTAAAGTTGCAAAAAAGATTCGGTAAATGAAATATGATTTTTTTAGAGTGTTTGTAAATCGATATAGTCCTTGCAATAATGAACACAGTGAAAATATTTAAACAACTCATCACATATTGTTGCAAATACATCAATTTTGATTGCTAAATTAACTTGCATGCGTAAATGAATTTATTAGTGTTATGTATCAGTAAAACGAAAAAGAATGCCACAGAAGTATGTTGCAGTTGAAATTTACATGAAGTAAAAGAATCTATTAACTGAAAAAAATCACGACGTAATTATCTCGTATTGCCAGCGCCATAAAAAAGCGAGACGCGGCGAGTTGGCGTACTCGACGTATACGGGGCGCGAAACGATCTGGAATCCGTGTTTTTAACTTCGGTGAAATCCCAGAGGCAATTTGGCGAAAGAAAACGAAAATAAAACGCTCGAGCGGCCGAGCAAGAGGGCGTGAAACGCGAGGGTAGCCATACTCTCACATAAATTAGCCAGCGCGTGCGCGAGGAGCGCGCCGCTCCCAAAATGTAAAACATTCTCGTTCTGAAACCGCAATTCCGCGACCCTCTCTCCGCACACAAGAGATTGATGCTGCCTTCTGGTCTGACCTTTTTCCCTGCTTATTCTTCACCTCTCTTCCGCGTGCGCGTTGATTGCCAGGTTTTATTGATAGCCGAACTCCGGAACATGTGAATTTTCAGTAGTAAAAGTCGAGTTCCGTCAGCCGCTCAATATTTTCTTACTTTTCATTTCTTTTTTTCATTTCATTTGAAAATTATTTATTAATCATATGTATGTAAATTAGATGATTTAAGTTTAACTATTGATTTAAGTTATATTTTTTATATGTTTACAGTTGCGAACAATAGAAGAACGTTATTCGCCTGTTGCGCACAGCTTAAATTTTTGCTTCGAGTATGCATTATCCTTTATCGAATCCATAATTTTAGGCAATTCCGACTATGAAAGATCTGTTTCTTTCAAATTAGTGTTACTTAGCAAAATTAAAAAAAAATACAGATTGAGCATTTTCTTAAATACGCTAATGTCACATGACAAAACATAAAAGTCATCGAACTTAACATCAATGGTTCTGTTAATTTCAAAAGTATTTTATTAAGTACTATATGAGCTGCAAATAATAGAGGAACACGTCGCTTACAATTGGCACTAAGCTATTATAACGAAGGCTACCATAGAATATTACAAGTCTTAATTGAATTCATAATTTTAGTTATCATTGGAAGACGTTCATGTGTGCAGATTGTCTTAAAGAGTTTATCAAAATTAATTTAGCCAAAATATATACTACCGCGAAATGTTTAAAACTAAACAAGATATCCAATTTTGAAGAAAAAACAAACTGCTAAAATATCTCGTTCCAAATACGCAAATGTCGGACCATGCAGCCCAAAGAAATAGTTGCGTCAACGTAATACATATGAAAGGTATCTGCTTCGATAGTCTCAGTTCATTGGTACAGACAGTAGCGAATGGCAGAGTTCTCTCAGACGGCAAAGAAACTACCAAAGTACGTGGCTGAATAGTGCTACGCGCGTTAGGTTTGGAGAGAACGAAGGTGGCAATCTTCGTATATGCACGGTATCAAGGATATAGCGCGCGCGTTCTTCGACTTTATCAGCGTCGCGACACATCCCAAGTACATAATCTCGCGCCCGCGGGCGATTCCCAAACAATTCCGCTCGTTCGCTCGCTCGCTCTCTCGAAGAAGCCACATATAGCTTTGCTAGTCTGTGCGCGTGCGAGGGAAAAGCAGACAATACACCTTTGGCTTATCTAAGAGTCCACGGAGCGGGTTATTACTGCACCCCCGGGGCCCTCTAAGAAATGATAACGGCGAGCCACCATTTTCGAGTTATATTGCCAAGCTCGCTATCGCAAGCGCATGCGGGAAGAGGAAGGGGGAGTACATCTCCTACGCGCAGGCTTCCCGAGGGATCCGCCGATTCTAATGACGTAACGTTCGATTGCGCTTTTCCGCAGAGCCCAAGAGTTTCGCCCCTTACCGCCCTTGGTAACGAGTGAGGACCCGATAAACGCCTCGAGGTGAGAGAGGTGGAGAGAGAGAGAGAGAGAGAGAGAGAGAGAGAGAGAGAGAGAGAGAGAGAGAGAGAGAGCTAAGGTGCTCTCCAACTGTATTGCTCACTTGATTTATTTTAACGAGATCAGTTGCTTGCCAACAATACAACCAACTGTATTTCCTTTCATGGTTGTTTGCTGTTTCATATTTCAAAGATCATTGTTTGATTTAAAAATCGACTCTCATGAAAACCGATCTTTGCTCATTATTACTCAGTTTATACATTGAGAGTTTTTAAGTTATAGTATTATCTGCCAATTCAAATTTATTGAAAACATGTGTTTATTTCGTAAGATTAAAAATCATTTCAAAATATTAATCTATTTGATGACAATGACAATTTATTTTAAAGAAGCTGCGATTTTTATTATTTTTTTAAGAATCTCGCGATATGACGCTCGTTATTCTAATAATCAAAGTATATGATTATAACTGTACGCTTTTATTTTAAACTTTTAGATAACAACTTATGTAATATATGAAATGGAAAAAAGTGAAAATAACGAATTGTGACAAATTCATGTGTAGTCAGCCCAAGGATATAACGATTCGTCATATCTTTTCGTCACGCCACTTGAACCATAAGACATCGGTAAGGCTGGTCTTGTCCGTGCTAACTCACGTCGAGCGAGAGAGCACTTGAGCAACCTCAGCGAAATTTGTCGGAGCGACGAAATATCCTGTACCTTGTGGAAAGGTGGGAGAAGTGGAGGGGGGGTCGAAAGGCGAACGCTCGTTAATGCGAACGAGTGCAAATGAGGCTGCTGCTTGCTGACTGATGACGTCATTACTGTCGAGCTTAATGAAAATTTCCGGAAAGTTACCGCACTCCCTCACTCTGCTCGCGCTATCGCGAAGAAAGGCTTCAGCCAGAGCGCCTCTCGCTCGCTTTGCCTCTCTCTCTCTTCAGCCCGGCCGTCTCGCGAGAAATTTTACGAGAATTTCCGAGACTAATTTCTCAGCACTACGCTCTGCTCTCTCCACAGTCTTGCTCGTTAATTTCTGACGTTAATTGCTAAGGCTGAACTTTCCCGCGCAGCAGTAGCAGCAGCAGCAGCAGCAACGGAGGCAGCGGTAGCTACTCCTCGAGATCGCTCGCGCACTTTTAGCCGAGTTCGAAGCGGCACGGCACTCGTTCCACCTCGCTTGATTTTGGACGGCGGGAGGAGGGTTAGAATTTCGGATTATTTATAGCGCCAAGCTTGGAAATAAGTTCCCGACATATACAGAAGGAAGAGGAGGAACGTTACAGCGAGGTCTCGAAAGAAACTTCTATAACGTGGGCGGAGCGAGCTGCTAGTAGAGGAGGAGACTTAAGCCGGCTTTTGCGGTTCTCTTTTTTCTCTTCGGGGGTTGCGCGCAAGTTCTGACAGAGATACGCCAGAACGTGAGAGAGACTCCTAAAGTGTTTCTTCGGAAGGTATTTATTTCGAGTACTTACGCTTATCTTGGCTATTTTAGGGAATTTCGTTAACGTTCTCCGGAACGTTCCAGTTCGTTAAAGCTAAAGATTTTTACGCTTGACCCATCCGCAAGCAGCGAATGTGACTTCTCTTGAAAGCATAAAGATAGAGAATGATGAAAAATACGCTAGAGGGATGTCATGCATGCGATACAAGTGATCGTATTGTCTTTTAGGGTACTAATAAACTTGCTATGCAAATAATTGTGTAGTAATCGTCTATTGTTTGTAATGTATCGTTTCGTTATTCGAATAAGCCAGCTGTCGAAAAAAAAATTATAAAGTAAGAAAAAATGAAGTCATATCAATAAAAATGAAAATAATAGCCCGCATATTTGTGGTAAGAAGCGAAACTAAAAGTCTCTAGGAAAAACAGAAAGAAGGAGAGCGAGTAAGTCTAACAGCGTACACAAGCTTAAAGCCTTCATCCCTTGAAATTCTCCCTTCCGCAAAAGTGTCTCGATGTGTATAGCTATACACACACGGCGCGGTCGTACTCCTTCGAAGGAGTACGCGGGCGGCTGTCGAGGTTGGGCGCGAGAAAATCGTTACGGCGGTCGCTCGCGCCGCGCAGCTCTCTCCGCCTTCCCACCCGCCTTTTCTCGCTCTTTGCGAGAGAGAGAGAGAACGCCCGGGCTATTACCCCTGGGCGAGCAAATATGGCGGCGCACATATAGTTTTAGCTCTTCTCTCTCTCTTTCTCTCTCTCTCTCTCTCTCTCTGAACCGCCAGCAGCAGCCACGAGTTTTAAGACGGGCATTCTCTGCGTGCCGCAAGCCAACGCTCTCTGGCGATTAAAGATGCATTCCGAGGAGTAACCGCAACGTGAGAAATGTCGAGCGATATTTTCTTTTTGGTCTTGACGATATTCGATTTGCCCGTGTTCCCGACTGATATTGCTTTCAGGCAAATTTAGAGTTGACTCGTTGACATTTCGGAATTGAAGTTACACTTGGAAGACTTATAATAAGTAGTATCGATTCATTACACCGACGGAAAAAAGCTTCATAAAACGCTTCCTTGAAATTCCATCTAAACGCACATCAACGTTCACACAACATAAGTTTCCGCCGCGGAGGCTTTACAAACAACTGAGTTTCGCGTTCGACGTCGTAGCAAAAACAAATAACTCGTGGGTTCCTGAAAAGAGTAGCAACTGAAATCTTCTGCTCTCATCCTTAGTCGAGTCTGACCAGCAGAGTCGTGCGAACGCGCGCGTGTCGTTGACGGCAAGAAGAAGAAGCAGAAGCAGCGTGACGCAGGGAGACAGTGCTGTACCGACGAATTTCCCAGCTGCGAGAGAGAGGGAGAGAGAGAGAGAGAGACTTGAAGTTGGTAATTAAATACAAGGAACCGGAGTGAGTGTGGGCTCGTCTAGCTGCTGCTGCCGCAGCTTCTTCTTGTTCGCCGTCGTCGTCTTCTTCTTGCCACACCATGCCGTCGAGAGAATACCGAGAGGCTCGCTTAATTCGAGCCGCTGCTTCATTCGATTTGCTTTGGAATTAGAGCCGCCCGCCTGCAGTCGTCTTTCTCTCTCTCTCTCTCTCTCTCTTGCACGGCTCCTAACGAGTTTCCGGCTTTTAGAGTTGGATCCTTAACGCAAGTAAAAACCTAAACAATGGATACGATGAAAACTTTAATGGATTTATATTGCGGTTGGAATGTTTACACGATTTCCTAGTTTCCGTTTTATTTGTCAACAAATTTTAGATAGTTGATCAACGTCATTGAAGTTGCAGTTTATTTTGATATACTACAACATAAATAAAATTAAAAATTAATTGAAACTCTTCGTAAAGAGAACTCAGTTGTTACAACGGATAAGTTGCCTCTTCTTAAAATCCGTTGTGAAAAGCAGTTATTCGCGATCGCCACACACGACACGTACCTATATATACATCTTCGAAGCATATACACACAACACATAGTACAAGGCAGGGTAGCATAGGAGAGAGAGAGAGAGAGCCTCGGCAGCCTGCGCCATGCCATTATTGGCAATAACAGCGTTACACCAGCCCATCCACGGGGCTCCTGCTCTGCCTCTCTCTCTCTCTCTTCCTCTATTACCTGCCTTTTCTCTCCCTCTCTCTCTCTCTCTCTCCCATTTTCCTCATCTCTAGCCCGCGAAACTCAATTCTCTAGGTCGGAGCGCGAGCGCTTACACTCCGCGCAAGACGAAATTTCATTCCCTCCGCTTCCTCGGCGTCCTTTCTCTGCCCGGTAATTGTGCACGCGAAGCAACCTGCATTTGCCCTCGGCTTCATAAAGGAGTCGTGAGTCGCGCGCGCGCGCTTTCTCTCTCTCTCTCTCTCTCCCTCTCATTGGTGTACGGGCCGAGAGAATCGACGAAAGAACATAGCCCCCGACGCTCGAAGTCGTACGTCCCTTACACTACGATGGAGTCTCAGCTTTGCAGGACTTCATTTATTGTAACAAGAGTTAATTCGCTTCTCAATCGCCTGTACTTGCTGATTTAACATATACTTTTTACGGAAATTATCCATCTCGTGAAAATGATGAAAATAAAGATGATCAATATTCAAACAATTTTGAGATTGTTTTTTGCCTATTTTTTCATTGGAGAATCTAAAGTTTCAGCATGATGTCGTTCCAGACGACGCATTTGCAGTTTGACAGTCTAACGATTGAAACGGAACGAAAGTATGCTACGAAAATCTCCTTGGCAAAAAGAGAGACTGCACGCCTTGGACTGGCGAATGAAAAAGGAGTGCACGCGGCAGTAGGGCCGGTCAGCGTCTGGCAGCGAGAGAACGCGAGAATCTCCGGGTAAATAGAGGCAGGCAATTTTCAAGGCGACTCCCACCTAATCTCGTTCGAAAATCTAATTCCGCCAACAATTTCTAAGCCGGTCCATTAAAATTCTAAGCACAGCTAGGGAGCTCCGCCCGGGTCGTTGGGAGCGGCGACGCCGCTCGCGAGAGAAGGGGCGCGGCACACAATAAGAAAGGCCTTATACCTCCGCTTGCGCCTGCTTTCTGCCCGTAAAAGCTTCCCGCCTCTCTCCCTCAAGAAAACCAGCCTCCCGCGTCTTTTACCATTCGCGCGATGACTATCGCGCCCTCCCGCCCCTCGCCTTGGAATATTGCCCGAAATCTCGGCGCTGCCGTGCGCGCGCGCGTGTGCTTTATCGCTTGGCCCTAAGTTATGTCCACGGCAGAGGGTGCGAAAGATAAAGGCGCAGTTTTGCCACGTTCGCTAGGCTTCCCGGCGACCTTTCGTTGCAGATCTGACTTTTAGTTGCTTCTCGTTCGAGTCGCTCCAGCAGCCAGACCAAAATTTCGCATGGTACGCCTTTACGTCGCAAGGAGCTGCTGCAGCCGCGAGCGTGCACGCAGCCAGGCAACTTTTAATCGAGTTTATCGCATTAAAACTTGAAATGAACCAATCAAAATTCAGAAATCTCACTGGCTGTTCTTCAGCCCCCGCGGGCACGGAGAATAAATATCGTCCTGATCGTCAAAGGTTACTAATAACCCTTAGTACTGCTCCAGATATTCCCCTCTCGTTTGCCGACTTGTCCTCCTGGAGGTAGTTGCCGCTGCTGCTTGGCGAATTCGTCGCGCATTAATTCCGCGTATATGCCTTGCACGCATCCCGTCGTCGTTGGCGAGAGTTTGAGAAATCGTGAGGCGGGGAGAGAGAGCGCCTTGCCTGTTTGAGTTTGAAATTACGAAGCGAGAGAATTTATACACGTAGACTGCAAGGCAACCAAACCCCTGCACGCGAATTTTCATTTATTCAAGGCGCCCCCGCGCACACCAGACAGAAAACCTTCTGCAAAGACTCTTGGAACCCGCCCATTATCCGCGCGATCCTGGATAAGGGTACATAACTTGACGTCTCCAGGGAACGACGACGACGACGCTGAGACTCTACCGCATTTCGCTATTTAGGTAGATTTTTTAGAACGTTCACGGCG
The DNA here is from genome assembly GCF_024137745.1 of Phymastichus coffea. Lineage (NCBI taxonomy): Eukaryota > Metazoa > Arthropoda > Insecta > Hymenoptera > Eulophidae > Phymastichus > Phymastichus coffea. Next base: position 58,158 of record NW_026707000.1, on the reverse strand, counting down.
TACTTTGATTTCCCGTGAGCTGGGATATTCAGTTCGCGGTAATGATCTTTCGTTTTGTAATGAGTTACGATGCCAGGTACTTTCTATTCTTCATCAAATATTATATTTAAATATGTAGTTTTGATTCAAAACTAATTTTTTAGTATTTTTAGAATCACCATTAGTGTGGAGATTAATTAGGAAAGAAAAAAATCCACAAATTAACTATATAATCATTATTAAGAAAACTATCAGAATTATTTATTCTTATACATGATCATATGATATCTGTCTGTATAAATTCGATTTGTAAATACAGATATTACGTCAATACTGGTATGGAAAAATGACATTTCACTGACAAAAGATCATTTACTAGTGAACAATGACAATAAAATTCATTACAAGTCAGAAGAAAAGCATCAATAAATGACTGTCAAAGCACGGGAAGATCAGCACACAAAGATCAATCAGTGCAGTGTCAAACAGAGTCTCCGAGCGTATGCTGCGCCTTGGCGTCGTCGTTGTCTTGCGCGTCAAAGGCCCCATCGCGCGTCGACTGAACTGACATAAAACTCATCAGCGCGAAGTATATCGATTAGCGCGAGAGCGAAGGAACTTCACAGCAGCAATCCCCGGAGCGCGTAACGAGTGTCTTTGACTCGAGAGAGACTCCGCCTTTCAAAGTTTCACTCGCGCCTCGATCTCTTTCGCCCAAGGCGAGGCTCTTCCTTACCCGTTTCCCGGATTCGCGTCTCACTCCCTCTCCCGCTCTCCCAACTACTACGCGACTGTTTCGCAGACACGTCGATTCTGTCGCGTTCTGGGGCAATCAAGTGTCGCTGTTCTTGACAGCGTCAAGTTTTATATGCGGATGAATTCTGATACTGGCGAGGGTCGATAACGCAAAAAGTGATTCTGACGAAAAAAAAATGTTTTTTATATCTTCTTTTTATATCTGTTAATATCATCAAACCGCATATTTAAATTGCAATGAAAACAGAGACAAAGGCCATTAAAAAGATTTTCGTAGAATAGTGCGGAATAAATCGAATCGCGCATACAGAGAAGCGCACAGCGGCGATAAACGCAGGAATTGCATTCGACATATTTATGACCGGATACTTGCGATGCTCGTAATCGGATCGCGCTCGCTCACGCTACTGATCATCAAATGATGAATGACTGCCAAACAACGAGAATTCGCAAAATTATTCCACGTCTATTTTTCGCATTTACTTGAAAATGCATTGAAAAAGAAAACGTGTCGGGCAGGCTTGTATTATCGACATCAGGCCGATGCAGGGAGGACTTAATAGCGCGTGCACGAGCGCATTGTGCTGGACAAAAATTGTTTTAATTTCCGGCTTTGTCGATCGATGAACGCATTTTATTGTCACGTACGGCCGTGACAATTGCACTTTTTAATAAGTCTAGACCGCCGATATTTTGTCGACTGAAAGCTTTACTTTTTCACTTGTCGATACAAGCATTTGTTTTCGATGTTCTCGCGAGGAAGAAAAACCAAATCAATAACATTTTTAACGCGCGATTGCACCGAAGAATTCTCAAACTTGACTTTTAAAGTATTTCTCATCTCGCCGGCTAGCGTGCAGCTATTTTGGCGATAATAATTTAACGGCACGAAAGCTCGTATATGTACGAAGTTGGAGAGAGAGAGAGAGAGAGAGAGAGAGAGAGGGAAATCAATGCGCCGAGCTATACAAAAGCGCGCCTCGCCTCTTGCGCCAGCTATATACGTATGTATATCGGGATGGCGTGGATGTCATAAGTATCCCCGGGGTTTCGCCTTCTGCCTGGAAATTTCTGTCGGGACGTCGTATTTTCTAACGAGATAATGCCTTCCCTCGCCAAAACGAAAAGCCCCTTCGATGCGTCGCGCCGAAAGGAAAGCTTCCCCCTTCGACGCGGTTTCAAGGGACGACGCGCGACCACCTCGCCTCTTCACGGGTTTCTTACTTGTACGCGCGCCATCTGCGATAATCTTCGTTTTCTTTTTCCTCGATTACTTTTGAATTGCAGGCGTAGAGTTTTGTTCACTCTCATATCAAAATGTGCTGATTATATCCAAAATCGTTAGGTCGAATTTAGATTGAAAAAAATGTGCTTGACTCGATTAAAATGCAGAAGGACTCTCTCACGATTGATAATGGAAAAAACATCACCTTCACCTCAAAACCACTTTCGTAACTTTCCAAAAATCGCACATCAAAATCATCTCAAACGCAGAGATACTAAAAAGATCCAGAATGTATAACGAGGTCCATTTGCTACGGGCTGTGCGTATGTCCACTATACTCGTATACGCGCGGCATATAGAGCATCGGGGACGCGCGCCGCGTCGGGTTATAGTAGTATTAAGAAATCTCAGGCGCGGACATTTGGCGGTTGGCCAGCGCATTCCCAGCGAATTAAAATGCCGGACGCAAGTGCGTCTTTACCCGCTTGAATTGTTAGGGCCACGGGCGAGAGGTTTCCGCGAGTTGTTGGTTATGAAGAGGGCGACGTGTCACGTGCAACTGAAATGGAAATGAACAACTACGCCATTTCCTTTTTTTGTCTTTCCTCGTGGAATCGTTCAACGTTAATTTTTCTATTGCCGTAATTACTTGTACGTACGGGCTTCCAGTATTCTAAGGGTTAATGGCCTACATAGTCGGCACAAAGCCCTCGCATCTTAGAATGAGAAACACATAGAATAGTAATGGCGCCGTCGTTGCTGCACAAAGACGAAAAATAACAGTCGTCCGTGAGCGAGAGAGAGAAACGCGAGACACCCCGAAGCCATTATCCTTCGTCGCGATATTTCTGTGTGGGCGCGCGTGTGTGTGCTTGCTCGGCACCGAGTGAATGCTCCTTAATTTCCCTTTGAGCCGTTCACAGCTTTCTCTCATTCTCCGCCTTTGGGGGGAGAGAGAGAGAGAGAAGCCCTCCTTTCCTCTTTCATCATTCTCGCGCCCTCAGCCTGCTGCTGACTCTGGCGCACTAACTAGCCTTTCTCTGACACTCGTTTTCACACTTCCTTTCGCAATTCGCTCTCCTTTCGCTCCTCGTTACCAACGCCTCGCAATCTCCATCACGAGATATACCTTTTCTGCCTTGTTGGATTCGTACAAATGTACATTTTTTCGCTCGAATTCCATCTTCATATCTTGCTTACTTGCGATTGGATCGACACTTCTGCCAGTCGGAAAGAAAATATAACGGGTACCTTAATCTACTTTGCAAATTCTAAGCCACATCTCCTTATCTCAAACTCGGAGGAAACTCACTTGACTCGTCTGTAGCGTACTTGCAGCTCGATCCCACACCTATCTCTAATTTTCTTACCATCCTATCCGTGCGTTTCTAGTCTCACCCTCTCCTCCTCTTTCTCGGCTTTTCTCTTCAGCTCTCAGCTCTCTCGCACGCACACACATACACACACACACACACACACACACGCGCAGACACTCATGCTCTTGCCTTATTCTGTAATTTCGTTTACAAATGAAAGGCCCGTGAGCTACGACTTTGTGCAGCAGCTCCGGGTCCGCCGCTGCCGCCACCACCGCTGCAGTCGACTTGAATAGCAAAACGTATAACGAAGCTGCCTGCCTGCCTGCCTGCTAGAGCTCTCGTGTATACGTTCGGAGAATTCAAGACGAGCCAGCGAGGTTTTATAGCGGAAGGGTGTCGGGAGTTGTAGTAGCGGGTGAATGCGAAAATTGGGAATAAGGCGCGCGATAATTGGGCGAGAGAGCATAATGGATGGCGAGCAGGCAAAAGATCCCCAATATGTTTCTCACTCGAGACGCCGTCAGCTCTCCGTTGTCGTGCTTATCAGAGGCCATCACGCGTTACAACAGCCAGTCACAAAGGATTCTTCAACCTTGTAGCGGACTCAGTTTTTTTTAACTATGGATTTTTTTGTTTTTCCTATCGAATTGAAGGTTTCGTTACTATCGGCAATGATTGATGCCCTTTTACGTCTAATCTCGATCTGTAATTGAAAGTTTATTGTTACCTGTAATATTGCCATTGCAAATAAAGAAATACCAACGAATAGTTGCTCTAATTTCTAATTTTAAATCGTACAAGTAATGGATTTTCAATAACAAATTTATATTTTAAGCGAGTATAATTTTACCACTGGAAAAGAAGGTACTCTGACATCTAATGTGGAAATGCATCAACGTCTTTTACAACTCTTTTGAAATCCATCAATTGTGTTCTCGTTAAATGGAAACGTCGAGAAAGAAAAATGGTAATCTCAGTCCGTCGCACCATACGCTGAACCGTACCATAAGATGTTATTTCATTTAAAATCCTTTATTCCGAAATGCTATTTACTTTAAATAATTAATCTTTCATTTTTATATGTTTTTATAATACATTTCATTGAGAATTCATGGAACAACATATGAAATTAAAAACGAATATAGTCTTTCATTGTGTACTGATTACAAGATGGTCAGGTATTGACATTTACTGTTCGTAAGTATTAATGGAATGAAAAAAAGTAACAGTCGATCAATGTGTATAATTAAAAACCAAAGTCGCATTTCTTAAATAGTCATTTTTATTCTATAATGTCATTCGAATAACAGTTACCAAAAAATTTACGTTGAAAACCGTCGAAAAATTTAAAGAAGTCAGAGTCTTTTTTTTTCATTTTCTTTTTTGTCATAACAATATTCGAGTAATTATATTGTTGAATAGGTTTTCAGCACAATTTAATGCTTCGAGCTGTGCGTATGCACGATTTTAAAAGAAAAAAGAACACATGTATAAAACGCAATGTTTTGTGTACAAAATTAACGATGAAAATTAGCACTATTTAATAGTGAGGAGAAACAATAGGTTACTAAATTTGCCAATAGATGTGCGATACATGCGTTATCATGTGGTAGAAACTATGTACAAGAGGATATGAATGGTATTATGTATATCAGAATTTGAATTCTGGATAAATTGTTACATTGTGAATTGATTTTTTCCGCGATTCGACCAATATGTTTTTATAAACAAGTAGCGGATTCTACAAAAGCAACGTTTCGTACCACGTATACAATAAATAAATACACTTTGACAAAATCGAATTGGAAATGGAGTTGGCGAGCAATCAACTGTATTTTTGTTTACGAAATTTTAAAGACATATCACTGTATAGAAAATAACTGTTTTCAGACAGCTGGTTTCAGTTGCACATAGAAGAAAATATTATTAAATAAAAATGAACCTATAAAATAAAAGTAACCTTATGCGGATATTGCTAATCACGTAAATTAAATAGATTTTTTGATAATTTCATACAATGACTCAATAATACAAAATGCAAAAAAAAATGACAAAACCTTTGAAAAAAAAAAAGAGAAAATAAGAAAGCAGTCTAAGACAATGTAGAGCGAGGAAAGTGTAAAAAGTAACAAGCAGCAGAGGAGGCCATATCTCTTCGTTTTCGGGTAGACGCTCGTGGGGCAAGGCATCGGCAGAAGCGTGGGGCGCGCGCGTCGTTTTTCCTCCCTTATTTCGTAGCGCAGAAAGGTAGTAGTGGTGGGAGGCAGCGGCGGCAGCAGTTTCCTAGCTCTCGCGCTATAAGACGAGGGTGGCAGCATGGCCGCTTAGAGGCCAGGACTCCGCCCTCGAGTGGCTGCTTTCTCTTATCCCCCTACCGCTCTCTCGCAAAAGCTTTGTAGGGGAGAGAACTTGGAAAACCTAGCCAGGAAACGCGAGCGTACCTCCAGAATTTGCATTAATTTCGCCCTTAAGAGAGTTTAATTATCTTTTTTAATAATCTCGGCGAGAGAAAGAAATGACCTGGGCTTCTAAGAAATCTGTTATGCGCCGAGTACAAGTTAAAACCTTTGTCTGCATACTGTGGTAGGTTTTTGTTTCTCGAAATCATGAGGCCGCTGCACTGCTGATGGATATAACCTCGGCTATGAAATAATTTTTTCATTTTACGTGACCATTTAGATGCAAAAACAGGAAAAAATAATTGCAAATGAATTAGATTTTATATCGAACGAATGATGAACTTTCTGTAAAGTTAAGATTGTTTGGTGGAATGGATTCACGATAAAAAAAGAAGTATGTTAAATTATGAGTTTTAGATATGGATCCTTCGCTTAGAATACTGCACTATTTTGTATGCACCATTTTTCCCTAGATTCTCATTATTACGTATTTTTGTAAATTCGCCTTTACCGCTGCGCTTGTCATCTAGCTTTTCATCAATATGGAAATGTACGAAAATTGTTTGTGTACTTATTATTGTAAGGAATATTTATTATAGTGTTTCGGAAATATTATGCTCTCGAATTTTCCAATAATTATGAATTTCCCGTTTACTTCTTCCATAATAATCATTATACTTTGGCAATAACAATTTCAATTATTAAAAAACCCCTACCTAACTATTTAAAGAACTCTGACTCAAAGCAAAAATTCATTACAGCTAACTACTACTAAGAAATCGGAAAAAAATTCAATCACCCCGTATCCATCCACTTAGTAAATCACTACCGATCGCACCTTAACTCCCGTTACATATAATCACCTCAGAAATAATACAATTCACACGTCACCGTTTCGAGCCAACTGTAGCAGTAGCAAGCAAACCGAATCAAAATCACAAACTGACCAGTGGATTCGGGCGACGTATTTGCAAGAGGTGGTCATTGCGCTGGTCCCCCACTTCGGGGACTTACCGTCGGCGCTATGAGCGCATGTGGGAAAGAAAACCAGTTCGCCAAGATGGACATTGGCGTTGAAAAAAGAGAGAGAGAGATTCACTCGGACTTTTTAGCGTGAAACTCGTTTACAGGGCAGCCGGAAGGGCCAGACTGACCTACTGAAGGGCCGAGTACAGATTTTAACCCTTGCGGCCTACTTTACACTCTTTTTTCACTCTCTTTCTCGCTCTTTCGGCATCGCGGGAATCTCCGCAGCGAAAGTGATTGTGGGCGTTCTTTTTTTCAACGACGCGTGGGAGACTTTGAAGCCAGTGAAAGTTGTACACGGTATTATGCAATCGATTTTTACATGTATAGATATATTTTATTATAATTTTAACGTTTCTAGTCGGTTTTTAGTCGACTAAGAAAAAGCTACTTTTTCAGAATAAATCAATACGTTAATCAATCTATAGTTGATGTTTGCTGTCTGCAGTTATGATTTCAATTGTACAAATCGGTAATAATTATTGATATGAAATCATAGTTTGTATACAGTGAATAATACCATTTTAGATTAGAAAAGTCGAATAACAAAGTGATTTTTTTAATGAAATCATTCCTTAGAAAACATCATCACTGGTAAATGACTGTTCTTTTTATTTTTACTGAGCTATAACCGTTTCTAACTCTCTTCCATTCATTCAATTCAGCCACGCGTATATACTTAAAAATATCTATTGTAAAATTACTAAACTAACCGGTCGATATACAACAAACCTTGCCGGACAATCGAGATTTCACGAAAACCGGCTCATCCAGTTGTATTCATCCACAAGCTATTCTTGCACGTTTCCACCCGCCACCGGTCTGACGGGGACAACTTTCCAAAGACGGCAGATGCTCCCTTTAAAACATATATTTTTATTATTCATTCGCACGCGGCAAGCACGCGTGCGCATAACTTTCATTTGCAAACGACTCACCTGTCGAAGACGGCGGCGGCGGTCCATTCTTCTGTACGCGATAGGTATCGCCTGTACAGTGACTTCAGTCGCTGCTGACTTTATTATGCGTGAGGTTGAGGCATTGTGGCACGATCCCGCATTGCTCAATTGATTACAATAGTTCCCTTTTGGCCAGATGCGAGGGAGATAAGATTTCACCCGCGACCCGCTGGGTTTTTCTTTATACACAGTAAAAAGACACTTTTTATTAAGCATTCGGTAAAAATTGAGACGGCTGCAAGTTATTTTTCACCGTTGCGTACTTTAATAAGATGGGACTTTATATTCATTTGAATTTTTTTACTTATGTTGAATATGTAGTTTTGGAATTTAATACTCTTAAACGTTTATTGCAAAAAGTGCATATTTGATTATTTATAGTCGAATACGACATTTTTACGTAGCTAGAAAAAATATAATTTTCCGCTCAGGGAGTATAAGTGGTATTTCATGAGATTTCGATAATATTTTTAATTTGGATTTCAACGAGAAATATTATATACGGGAGTTAGATACGTTTTCTTCTAATATATGATAAAAATTGACCTTTTACTGTTTAGATTCATATTAGAGCATTTTTTCTAGAAATTTCCATAGCGAATTGATCTATATGAAATTGCACTCGTGCATTATTGAGCCACTACAGAATATAATCCAAAACAACTGAAAGTTACACGATAATGATATACACTTATCTTGTTTTCATTTCATGCGTTTATGTTCATTTAATAACGTTTCCCTATATGCACAAGTCTAACTAGTTAACTAAAAACAGGTATTTTCCAGTTAATACTAAACATTAATTGTTTTCATAAAATCCGCAGCGTATTTATAAAAAAAGTTGAGCAAATCGCGTAAAAAGATCAGATGATGATGTAATAACAATTTATTAATACTATTCATATACTGTTGTGCGAAGTTTCTACCAAATGATAACGCACTTATCGCACACCTTTTGGCAAATTTGGTAACCTTTTCTTTCTTCTCACTATAAAATAGTGCTAATTTTCATCGTTAATATTACACATAAAACATTGCGTTTTATACATGTGTTTGTTTTTCTTTTAATATCATGCATACGCACAGCCCGAAGCGTTAAATTAGGTTGAAAACCTATTCAACGATATAATTACTCGAATGTAGTCATGACAAAAGAGAAAATAAAGAAAAGGCCCCAACTCCACACTTTGAGTGACAAAGAGTTACGACGACTAAAAGTATCAGCGACCGCGAACAAAAGAGCCAAGCAAAGAAAGAGTAAAAATAAAAAAAGGAAGTCTCCCTCGTCGTTGTAACCCTCGGCACTGCAAAGATGGACAATATCTCGCGTGTGCGGTCAGTTGGCCATTAATAAGCAATTATTTGCCGCCTCATTAGGCTACCGCGGCAAGATCCGTCCGGCGGCCGGCAAACAATGGACAGCTTCGCGCGCTTACTCACGCCCTGGAGGCACACGAGCCCCCCGCCAGACTGACCGCTGGTCACTCGAGTAACATTTCGACACTCTCTCTTGTGTACGATCATCCAACGTCCGTCTCACACCTTTCGTGCGCTCGCTTATTGGCGTGGAAATCATCGCGATTGGCTGCGAATTTATTTTAACTCTTAATTCGTAGACTTTTTTTGCTGTACGCTCTTGCGAAAGTACTTGTATACTCGACTTTTTTTCACTTGACATTGAGTAATCAATTAACCAAGCAGTATTCACTCGAAGGATTTTGTTATTACGATTAAATTCTCCACGTATAAATGTTTAGAATGAAAACCTTTTCGAAAATATTCAAAAACGTTGAATTAATTTGAATTTGAATTATAAAATCAAAAGTGTTTTATTTTGGCTCAGAAATGCCGTAAAGTAGACATGAATATTGCAAAGTTCAATTGGTTAATAGAATCATTATGTTGATTCGTGTATGTTTATGCTACATTTCTGATAGTACGTTCCATTTTGAATATATATAGGTACGATGTTCAGTTAAATGGGGAATCATTATGATTTAATATTAGGTTTATCGTCCACGATGAAGTAATCAGAAAATATGAAATAAAATTATCTATCTAGGTATTCCATTTGGAAAATTGTACTTGTTTCAGTAGCAAAACTTTGGTTTCATAGTTAAAATTATCAAAGCTCCTCGTTGCGCAATCGCGACTACGGCAAACTATCCTAATAACCATCTCGGTCTTGTTAGATAGTTCCTTAACATTATTATTTCAATAGCAAGAGATAAATTAGTCGGTAACCAAAGCACAACATGGCATAGATATTTTTGGGTTGGAGAGCCTAGGTTAGGTTTAATTGAAAGTACACACAGGGCGAAATAATACCTACCCTCTCTCCCTCTTCTCGCGAGCGTAGGGCTTGCGCCTCCTCTTGCTCCCTCTCCTAGTTTTATTTAGTTTATGGCGCGTATATACGTATAGCAGCAGCAGCAGCAGCAGGCTAGATAGAACGTAGGTTTATGTAGAAGTAGAGAGAGGAGAGCAGAGCTTGCACGGGCTGCGCGCGAGCGAGCATATTTATGTGTGCGTGTTCGTTCGAACGTATGCATGATGAGAAAGGGATGAGGGATGAGAAGGAAGAGCGCACGCGGAGAGTAGTCGCGAGCATATAAGTAAAGTTTGTTCACAACTTATAATAGGGACGCCTCCATCACGAGAAGGATGAGGTACCAAGGTTTGAGGTTAGGTTGTCCCCCCTCCCGCTCCAACCCCTTTCGCCAATCCACTCACTTTCGTTCCTTCGTTCGTTGCTGCTACTGCTGCTTCGTTTCTAGCCGAGCACGATGCACAGACGAACTTGCACGATAACAGACCATGCAAGTGCAATCTACGACGCTTACAAATTGCAAATTGCAAAGAGAGTGCTTAATCGAGCGTGCCTATTTCTCTATGTATGAGAGAGCGCGCCTTTCTATCTGCCTATCACACGGGTGCCGGTAGCGAGCATCGCGGCGAACACATCGATCTGCCCGTAACTTTTCTTTTCGTCTTTTCATTCTAGAAAGCACTACGGAAATTCTTCAACTGTCGCTACTCATTTTTTTTCTCTTTCTTCATCAGAATAGATGGAGCTTCTGCTTGCTACATATTCACAAAAATAATCGAATGCAGTATAGATAAAGAGATGAATTTTCATCAACAGTCAATTTTGTTTAAGAATGTCTATAGATGTATATCACTTGATTTTCCAAAGGATTCCATCCAAATGTAATATTGTAACAATAATAAGCTTATTTTTCTAAGGAAGTGAATTATTTCTTTATATGATTATTGTTATAAGTCCGTTAACAGAATTTATATAATTGATACAATTGAATTAACTAGCATTGCATATAAAATCCACGCATCAGCGAGATGGAAAACATTAATACGAGAATCCATAAAAATCAGTGCAGCCTCGAACTCGAAAAATAAAAAAAGTAACTAGGCCTGGCGTCGTTCCTTCCACTCTCATTTTTCTTGCCTCGGACCAACTTCCTTCGGTCGATGCGGTGGGCTTCCGTCACCCCGCGCCAGATGGCGTCACCCTTTTCTTCCTCGATGCTCGCCGAAAAAAGGGTTGAGCGGGCGACTCGAAATAACGTCGACAGATGACGCGCACGCGCCTTACTTTTTATATCGCAACACGCAAAAAAGGGTCTAGGATAGATCCTTTTTCTGTATGACTATAGCGGGCCCTCGTCTATTTTGTGGGGTTATAATCTTACCCTAGTGGTTTCTTTTGTCATGGCTCGTGTCACGACCCTCGAGCTGCTATCCCCACAGGTGTGAGGGTCGAGCTATTTTTTTTATGGGATGATTAGAAATGACTCTCAGGTGCGTAAAAACACGTTTCTCAAGCGTCGTCAGGGAATCAGCGTTTTTTGTAAATGTAATACAATCTTATAGTATTATTATTTTGTATTTTTTTCTTTGTTTGAAATATTTTCATACATTCTCTTTGTTTGAAATATTGATCAAGAGCGTTCGACAGAAAGATGAAGTTTTTTTATTTGATTGTTGATAGTGATAAAACTGATAAAACATTATGGTACTGCCAGTGCGTTGCATTAAACATGATTTGAACGTAAATTTGACGTCACTTTGAGGCGTTAATAGTGCAAAAGCAATTTTCGGACGAATGATTGATTTTGTCACGCTGACAGTAATCAATGTTTTGTAGGTATCGATTTTATTATCGACCAGTCAGTTAGAATTATACAGTTGTTTAATGTATGAATAATGAAATAATCATTAATAGCCTCGCAACATCGACAATATTCCGTTAACACCATACTATTCGTAAAGTGGAACATTGCACAGGATGTGCACAGATCATCAAACGATATAACTGTTCAATAAATATTTTTTTTTATTTAAAAAAGATAACGATGATCGCGTTGCTGAAACGCTTATTATTTTGCCTATGGAGTCCGGTCTGGAACGTAAATTTCATTAAATTTGATCGCTTGCCTACATGTCCGAAGAGCAGCAACAAAATTGGTCGCCTATACCGTAATTATTTGCATCTCTTGCCGAAATTCTTCTACTTCTTCCCCTCTCTCTCTCTCTTTCTCTCTGTAGACTCTAGTCAAATTATTAAAATCCAGATTGAGAAGAGCGCGCTTACGACCCTCCGGACATCGTTGGGCGTCTATTTCTTTTACCCTTCTTCAAAATTCACAAACGTAAACTCGCGCGGCGGTGGAACGTCGCTCGGGCGTTAAGATAAGGAGGCCTGGGCGTTTCTGATGGGTAAATAATACTGAGATAACGGTTTTATGTCTCGTTTTACGATACTTCTAAAGAGTATTAGTTTTTCTTTAGTGATCGTAAGCTCTTCTTACAGAAAACAATGATTCTATTGAGAAACCCTTGACAGGTGTGAAATATTCACCGCAACTCTGTTGTCGTCGCTTGTTCTTTATCTAGAAATTCAAGCTGAAAAAACGTAAGTTTTAACGCCGGTGCAGAGTTTAAATAGCGAGCGCAAATTCGCCCAATACAATTCTCAAGCTCGCCCTTAATCAACAGCAGCACAGAGCGCCTTAGCAGAGTACAGAGCATTCGCGTCTCATCTAGATACAACTTCGGGTTCTCTCTCTCTCTCTCTCTCACTCTCTCGCACAGCGATTTTTGCCGAGCGGCGCAGCTTCGTCTTTCTCCCTTCCGCTTTTTCCGGCGCGAGCACAATGGAGAATATATCCGTCTCGGACACGGGCGCCTTCGCCTTCCCTCTTGCTTTTTCTCTCTTTCTCGCGTCGGCGGAATAATTCCATTTTCTTGCTCGCAGTACAATTTTGCTTTCAATTTATTTCTCCTTCCTCGCTCTCTTTTCGTTTCCCCGGGCGGCTCTCCTTTCTTTTTCCTCCTTTCGCCCTCGGCTTTATCTGGCGCTCCAAGCTTCAAGTCCGTTCATTATGTCCTCTCCAACATCCCGCGCCTTCTTCCGCTGCCTCTCTCCTTTCTCTTGGCTTTCCTCCGTCTTCGTTTTTGCTCTCCTTGAGCTTTCTGGTTTTTTGCATTATTGTTCCTTTTTCGTTTTGCCTCGCGAGTAGAGTATGCCGCTTCTTCTCCTTTTTGTTCTCTCTTTCTCTCTCTCACTGGCTTCTTCCCGACGGTTTTAAATATTAAACACCACCCGGCGAGTAATGGAAAATACGAAGTGCTGAGCGCTAGTCTACCACTTTTGATGAAATTTTATCTTTTATCCTTTATTTTGCACGGACGAGCGTCCCTCGCTGGCGGAGGCCTTGATTGATTAAAATTTTATTTATTCCATCGCCAAGCAACTTTTCCAGGGAATTGAACTTTTGCTCGAGATTGTTTTGGTGCGGATGTTGAGTGAGGCAACATTGTTAATAGCTAATAGATAATTGAGAAGTAACCATAGCTTAGTGAGCAAGAGCTCAGACCTTTGGGCAAGACGTTGCGGGTCCGAGCCCCAGGCTTGTGAACATTATTAGAGATGAGGTTTTCATGTGCTCGTTACCTTGACTCTTGCTGATTACAATTTAACCTTGAACTGTCGATCCAGTTGTGATGCTTGTAACAATTTTTTTTACATGCTTCTAAAAGTGCTGGGAGAAGCCAGTTGCATGCCTCTCATGACTGTTGGGAACTAAGACTAATGCGTACAGATATATAATGTACCTTCGCAGCCTTCAAAACGAACATAGTTACCAAGGTAACAGTCACAATTTGAAATTTATTTTAAATTAAGGATCATTTACTTGACTCTTATTTTTCGTGATAAAAAACCAGCTAATGTTCTGCTTGAAAAAAACATGAAAATAACGAGATTTCTTTTTTGAAATGGATAATGTTTTAACATCGTTGTTTCATCAAATCAAACAATGAACGTTAGATCGTCGTGGTTGAACGTTGAAACCCAAGCCATAATGATCCAAGCCATTATCTCCCCCGGAAAAGAAAAGGAAAATCCAAAGACAATGGGAGCAGCAAACAAGGAGAAATAAAGTGAGGCGATCCAGCGAGCGAGCGGAAAAGGAGGTAGGGGGATGAAAAAGAGGGGGATAGGAGTTTGAGTCCACGGAAATTTCCTTCTCGGAGTGAGCAGAAAAAAAGAAGCCCCGAGGACGATCGCGTAGCGACCCTTTGTCTGGCCACGAGATAATGTCGTTGTCAGCGCCGAGGAGGAACTTTGATCGGGCGTGTACTTTTTTTCATTCTCTTCTTTTTTTTCCACGAGAAAGTAACGAACTTTCGCTGACTGCTCTTTTATCCGCCAACAGAGTGAGAGAAAGAGAGAAAGAGAGAGAGAGAAAGAGAGAACGAAAACTCAACTCCAGTGTGTTTACTTTATTTGGCTACTTTCCGCACACAAGCTTTCTGCATAGCCTTTTTCGTTTGATGGAGTTATTGGGAGTGAGAGGGGCGGGGAGAGGCAGTTCGATATTATGAGTTTTGTTAACGTCGTACTTTGGTCTTTAACTTTTTTGAAAGTTCGGTCTACGTTATTCAATCTTTCGAAGCTGAGAGTTGTATATCCTAAACATTTGCGTTGAATATAGGAAGAATTTTTTACTAATTTGAAGAAGAATCCAAATCGCTGAAGATTTTCTTTACTAAGTAATCAAAATGAGCTTATCCAGTATATATTGTAAGTAGACTGACAAAAATATTTTCATTTCCAAACAACTAAAATAATTGATAAATATTTCAAGGGATTTTGCACAAAAAAGGAGTAACGTGATTTAAGTAGGTAGTATCTCGTATAATCAGACAAATATAACACAAATTCTTAATACCGAATCGTAATCTTTAAGAAATTATTAAAAGAACGTTTGTTATAGATGCGTAAAAATGAAATATTGATCAATCTAAAACATCAATGAACCCCTTGACCGCGGACTATTGGTGTGTGGACAAGGACCAAGGACCTTTCATCTGGACGCGCGGAGGCATCGTCGTTGCGTCGTCATCGTGTACACGCGAGAGCAAGTGAGATAGGAGAAGGGCTTAACTAAGTTCCGCCGATAATGGCAATTAACGGAAAACACGACTGGAGTAATTATATTCCCACGCGCAAGCTCTCGCGAGCGAGAGAGAGAGTGAAGCAACCGCTTCTGCGGCCTAAGGTATGCATAATACGCTTTGTGTTTGCATATATAAACGCTGATGTGATGTATATGCCACAGGTGTATCATCAAACCTTCTTTTTTAATATTTATTTTACATATTTTTTAATTTAATGCATAGTTATTCGCGTAAGATACTGATATTCGCCAACGATTTGCGTTATAGTTACGAACCGCTTATAAACAGATCCCTCCGCTGTTAAAATGTAATTAAAGGACAATAAAAAATACGGTATATATTATTACAATTATATTTTTTAAATAATTATTCTTTATCTCGCGTTAAAAAAGATTAACAGTTCAAACTTTTAATGACTAGTCGATCGGAAATAATCATTACATTACCTACAAATGAATCAATAGTCAGTTTATCTAATCAGATATTAAAAAGAAATTTGGTTAATCTTCGCTACATTAATCAGGTGCAGAGATCTCTTGAATATTAATCCCATAGTGCGCATAAGGCATGAATCAAGGAACTAGGCAAATAAGGCCATTGTCACCACGAAACGCGCGCGGTGTGTGTAAAATCACGTTTCTATACAGGTACGCGTATCCCGCGTGAATAAGGTCGTCCGTCTCTCTCGAAGCCGCACTTGGCCTTTTGAACGTATACACACATGAATAGAAAGAGAGAGAGAGAGAGAGATGAGAGAGAGAGAGAGAGAGAGAGAGAGAGAGAGAGAGAGAGAGAGAGAGAGAAGTGGAGGAGGACGAAAGGGCTCGCATGTAGTTATCTGCCTATCTCTCTATTTCTTGGATGCAAGCACGTGTACACACATACACACATTGCAGAGATGAGGTGGGGACGTACTTACTTTGTGCGTTCTCGCTGTCGGTATTGCTAATTACTAAGCGCAACCCCAAACGTCTATTGAGTGCATATACCCTTGGATAAATGTGTTGCTTTGCCCCCCCCCCCATCTCTGCTCTTTTAATTTATAATTGTTAGCGCACTATTTTTATTTTTATTTTCGTTTTTCGTTTCATATGTACGTTTATTTTATAACTTAACATCGAAATTTGACGTAGCTCAAATAGCAAGCACAATTAAGTGACGAACGGCGCTTTGTGCTAACAGTGCGATAACGGCAAATCTCAGCTTATCAAAAAGGCATTGAGCGTTAAAATGCCATTACCACCATCATCTTTTCGCTTGGCAATTTCTCGCGTGCGCCAATCGGCCGTGATACCCCCTCGTTTATTATCGAGACTCTTAAAAGCGCGTCATGTCCGCTCCGCTGGAAGAAGATACGTCACCTTGCTCAGAGGGGACATTAATATATTTTCAGCCCTTTTCCTACTAGAAAGATTCGTCTTCTCTCGTTGTCTTTGTCTCTGTCGAAGGGAATCCAATGGGAATGGGGAAGGAGGAGGTTTCACGAAAATATACGAATAATTATTATTCTCTTGGGTGCGTAGAGTTCGTGCGCTGATTTTCGTATCAGCGGAGATTTAAAAATATCGTTTAATGTCATTTGTCAATGCAACTGATACAATTGTAAATATTGTTAATGTTAAACATTCGCACAATAAATCAAGATGATCTGAAATAAAGATGAAAATAAAAAATAAAAGCAAAGAATAATTGTCGAGTGAAGAAAAGAAAAAGAGTTGAAAGTTCGAGGTGGGCGCGCTGAAGTAGCTCGTCGTCGACGAAGGTAAGCTTCCATCTTGCCGATATTATTGACGTTTTTTGCCGCCCCTATTTTTCCGGCTGCGTCTCGCTGCTCTCCCACTCACCCCCTCGTCGCTTTACTTTCCACCCCATCATCTCTTTCTCTCGGTCCCTCGGACTTTGGGGCGTCAGAGGGGGGTGGCAACGGAAAGCGGCGGAAGAAGAAGAAGAAAGCGGGAGAGGGCAAGACGGCCTTTTTAGAATACTTTATTGACTGAGGCCAAGTAGCAGCAGCGCGAGAACTGGTGGGAGAAAAACAAGGAGAGAGAGACGCCAACAGCGTGCGTTCGTTTTTGAATCTAAATGCTGCTACTGCCGCCCGTGGCTCTGACACTCTGTCTTTGCGAGAAAATTAATGAAGCGCGAGCTTGCTCTCTCTCTCTCTCTCTTTCTCTGCCTTGATCGCACTTTATCTCTCTTTCTTTTGACCAACCTCTTTTTTTACTTCATGCCCATTTCTTATTCTTTCGATCGGCCATTATCGAGACGCCAATCCACCAGCTTTACTTGGATGACGAGGCTTTTGCTTTGATCAGGTTGTATTGATTGGTAAACTGCTTGTGAATACTGTAAAGCAAACTTTGAATCGGATGAATGAGTTGTTTTTTTGACTTGATAATTATATGGAAGATAGTTTAGTGTAAATTAATTTAGAGTGAATTTAAGGGGAGAGAAAAAATATTTGCTTACCATTATTATACCGAATTAGCATGCTCTCATTCTACTTATCATACGATAAAATAAAATTATTTTTTGAAGTAAAAATCTTGTTTCATTATTTTATATTCAGTAGCAATTTCGATAAGCAGGTTTCTCAGCAGGTGGCATGCGTCTAGACACATTGACTCGCTAGTAGCTTGTGGAACTTCTATAAATATTGTAAATGATACTTTGTAGTTATATAAATGAAATATCCGGATTCACAAAAAATATTTTTAATAATTTATTTAATAAAACGATCAAGTAAAAAGAACAACACAGAACAAAAATCACTCTACATTCATTTTGTTAGAAAAAGAAATTATAATTAATACGGTTTTTTTGCAAAGATCGTTACGTAAAAAAGACGAACATTTGCCGGAGGTAAAAAAAAAGTCGATCTCATTGAAATCTCGGGTTTCCGCTCTCGCGGGTTACCATATGTCGCGAAAAGAAACGGCTGACCCTTTACAAGCTGACCCTCCGGCGAGCGAACACGCACACATGTATCTAGGCCGTTAATACAGTCTTAACCAAAAAGTAGCTCGTTGGCTGAAATTTCGAGAATAACCTTGAGAGATAATGAATTTTCAGAGCAAACGACGATTAAAATTTTTTTAAAGGATTAGAGAGATAAAACTTCGAGCGGTCAAACTTTTTAATCGAAAATTATGAAAGTTATTTGTCGTTTGACATTTTTCTTCAATGATTCATGCAATATAACAAGCTGAAAAGTAGATTCTTGGCAGATTAAATACTATGTAACTATAAAAAGAAAAAAACGACTACTCAAACAATGATGGACTATTTACTGTGATAAACAGTTGATGCTTAAATATCTTTTTTCTTTTAATTCTAACCTATTATACTCTAAAACGTATTCAAATATACTTAATTAGCAAAAATAGAAGCGCAAATACAATTAATCTTGCTAGTGTCTTGAGGGAGTTTCGAAGAACCGATCGATCAAAAAATTACCATACTACCCGAAAAACTCCCTCGACAAATAAAACGACGGCCCCTTTTCTCTCAAGTTAACAAAATGACTTGCCCCTCTCTCTCTCTCTCTCTCTCTCTCTCTCTCGTTCGCTCTCTTCTGCATACAAATATTGTTGCATCTTATTAGATGGGCATTCATTTCATGTGTTGATGCGTTGAAAATAAAAATTTGCTTCTTATTTTTTCGGAACAGAGAGGACAACGGTTCTCATTTTTTTCGCAATCAGTCGCAGGACTATCTACGTACTTTTGATTTAGTCATCCTAGTTTTCCTGCAGTGAATTTAAGTTCTTCCCGGACGTAGAAGGATTTATGAGAAAAAGCACAAAAACCCTGTACGCTTTTCCGTTCTTTTGTGGAGTTCATCTGCGGGATAGCGAATTAACTCGCTACTTTTGTAACGTTGTAATATTATGCAAATGAAGATAAATTATAATTATCACGCGTAAATAATTTATTGAACGTAGGAAATATGATTATGGTAGGATAAATAAGACGTGTCGCTAATCTACACACTAGAGCAATTGAAACAAGGTCCGTCAGCTTGTGAAAAGCAATCACTCATGAATGCAAAGCTCAGTGCTATAAAATTAAGTAACAAAAAGGATTGAAAGCCGGCTAAGTGCGAAGGCATAAAAAATGAATGGTTTCCTTTTTCAATTTAATCGAGGTGCAGCAGGAGCTTGTCGAGAGAGTAAAAGCGAAAGACGAAGAAAAAAGCCAATAAAGCGGAGAGAAATATCTCATTTAGTTTATAGAAATTGCCCGCGATATTTCCGCCATCAGGCGACCTGACCTTGATATGCCTTAATGGACGCTAAAATCAGCGAGAGAGATTCGCACAGTTGCATTTGACAACCAACCGCGTGTTGGCTGCTACTGCCTCCACCCTCTAAAAAGAGAGCAAGAGCGACTAAGACAGATTAAGTATTTTAAATTGAACTGGAGGGTGGAGAGAAGCTTCGCTGGCGAAAAGGGTGGGAGATCTTTTTCCTTCCTTATCTAGAAGCAGGGGTAGAAAGAGTTTTACGCCCCACCCCGCTGCTATGCCTGCAGCAAGCGCGCGCGGGGGAGAGTTCAGTTTTTATAACAAAGGGGCGTAATTAATGCCGCCGTTCCCTATCTCCCCCTTTCGAGTCTGTCTTGGCAGGCGCTTGCGCAAGTCTTCTTTCTTTATTTTTTATTTGGCTACCCTCGAGAGCGCCAGGCATTGCTAAGAAACGGATTCGACATTATTTTTGAGCGTGAGTTATGGTGGCTGCTACCCCCGCAGCCGAATTGCCCTATCTCGCAAAGCCAGAAAAAGAACGCGAGGGGCTGTGTAGTCTGGTTGCGCCGTCGCGCGTGGGTTACTTTTCTTGCTTTGTGACATGACGGATCAACAAATAATCTCGAGCCGGCTATTGCATTAAAAACTTTATAATTATAACGGTTACTGAAATTAAAGACTTTAGTTGTCTCCTTCATGGGATTACATCACGCCAAACTTTCCTTTAAGAATAATTAAAAATCAAGAAAATATAGCAATTTGAAAAAGAAGGATCAAGTTATGCATGAAAAACTTTATAATTCTCCGGCATAAAAACAGATAAGTCACTTTCCTTCCGTGTCTTGCCAGTGCGCCCCCTTTTCTTGTCTCTCGACGTCGCAACTCTTCCTCTTTCGCTCTCTTTTTTCCTCCTCCTCCTTGACTCTTTCCTTTTCCATCCCCGGAGAAGTGCACAATTTTCATTTAAACGCTTTTGTAATGCGCCGACGACTACGAATGAGAATTGCTTCTCTTACTTTTAAGTAGCCTTGCCCTCAACCCTCGCCACTACTTTTACCTTGACGATATTGTTATTTTTTTATTCCTGCCTTTATTGTTACCGCTCGTCTTCATTTCTACGCTCAAGGTTTTATTAGGTTTAGAGGTGCTTCGTTCTAGCTAATTGAAATTATCGAAATAGCTTGATTTTTAAAAGAGCTCGATTGCTCGTATCGTTCTATGAGCAATATACAACGTTCACAATTCAATAATGAAAAGTCATCCATTTAACTATATCATACAACTGTTCGTAATACTGTGCGATTTACAATCGAGAAATATTAGGAATTATAAGCTGTTGAATTTATACATATAACTTCTTGCAATACTGTCTTTCCGAGAAATTCCGTTCTTCAAATAGGTGAATCAGTCAACAATTAAAAGTCATCATTTTAATTGGTTGCTACGTAGCGAGTGAAGCCAGGCAAAAGCAAACTTTTAACTTAGTGCTGCCTTTCTTACTTTTGTTCAACATAATTACTGCTATTTTACTTTATGCAAATTTTTGGCCTTTGCTTTAAATCATCCCCTTCCAACGAAAAAAACTCTCTCGTAGTGGTCAATAAGGGCTTACGTAGATAAGAAGTAGAAGTTTTGCCGAAAGATGGCAAAGTAAGAAAATTACAAACGAAAGCATGAATGATGTAATAATGTTGTCCAAGATGACGTGGCGATTAATCTTTGCACGTTTGATCGACATTTTTCGTAACGGCTGTCTCTTTCTCTCTCTCTTAAGAGCGAAAATAAAAGTGTGTTTTATACCTGGGTGACCCTCTGCCCTTATAAAAAGACATAACGTCCGAGAGTCTGGAAAGGGGGAGAAGAACCGGTTCTCCTGCGATTTTTACGAGGGTCATCCGCTACGGAAAGAAAGAAGAAGGGGTCACCATTACGTTAGCACGCGCGAGCGTTTGTTTCTCACATCGAGGTCAGAGGATCCCTTTAGTAACAACAGAGAACCCCCATTCACAAAGTAAAGCACGTATAGGGCATCTGGTCATCGGAAATTAAAAAGCGCGAGAAAAACTTACCTGACCAGTTCCCCGGCGCGCGGCGGAGAGCCCTTTTATGCTAATATGCTCACGACCCTTTCCTTTTGTCCGCACGTGCGCTACGGGTCACTCTCTCTCTCTCTCTCTCTCTCTCTCTCTCTCTCTCTCTCTCTCTCTCTCACGTTGAGGAAACGAGTTTCTGCATTTTTTTTCGGAAATCGGATGTTGCGCAAGAGTGGGGGTATAATTGCATGCTGTTGCTGCTGCTGGTCGGCTGAAGAACAGAACGGACGCGCGATTTGCTTAGTAGATTTGCTCGAGGTTGGATGCTTCGCGCACGTTTTCGACGTGATTTTTTAGTTGGATAGAAATTTCAAAGTGCCTTCACAACAATCGTTTTTTACCGGATCAAGTTGTTTCAGTTTTGTGCAGTGATTACGAACTTGAACGAGGTTTGAAATTCGTAGTGCTTACACTCAAAAAGATATTGGTTAAGTTTGTTGCATTTTCTTGAGATACGAATGATTATGTTTAAATTATAAAAAATAAATTCTTATTATGAAAAGACAATTTTTAATGTAAAAGAAAATCTTAAGTATTTACGAACATATTTTGTAATGTATTATATAATAAAAATTCTTGCTGACTCGTTTATAAAAAATTAAGTGATGTTGATTTATTAATTTTCGATAACTTTTAGAATTAATAAAATCTATAGTCCATTTTTTGAAACTTATATGTTTCTTCAAGAAAAAACACAATAGTTCGTTGTTGCTATAGTAATCACAAATGACGAATAAAATTTAAATATTCAATTCCGAGATAATTTGCCATTCCTTTCTGCAATTTTACGAAAAATAATTAATAAAACTTCAATAGCTAAATTAATGGAACTTTAAGAGTTTTCTATTACAAAAAGAACGAAAAAAAGAGAGTCCGAGTAAAGCGAGTCGAATAACTCTTTAAAAGTTAGCTTGGGCGTTCAATTCTTGGGGAGGGAGAGGGAAAAGTCCGTAGAAGGAATATTTTCGCTGATAATTTAAGTCTTCTGAAGGATCGCTCGGTCGGTTTCCTATTGCCAAGGAAACTCAAGCGAGTCCGAGTGTCGAATAGAAAAGGAATCTTCAGCTCCCGAGGGGCAATCGGAAAAAGGAATAGAAGGAAAGAAAAAGCCAAGAAAAGCGAGCAAGAGAGTAAGAGAAAATAAACGAGAAAGAGAACCAGTGGAAATAAAGGCGAACCATTTTGCCCGCTTGGAAGTGGGGAGGGGGTGGCAGCAAGCCGGCCGACTGCCACGAGGGGGTGGCCAACGGTTTTTCTGCCGTCGAGGGGGCAACTAAAATGGCCGGTAGCTCATTTATTGAGCTTTACTTTTTTAAGATTGATTCTTGTGATCATTCTCTTGTCTTCGTTTTCTTTGCTTGTATGAATAAAATTTTTCTTCCAGGAAATCATGTGTAAATGTTAATCATACATCTTAGTACATCAATGCTCATTATTTTTAAGCTAATGATTGCATAAGAAGTTAATTAGTTTCCATTTTGTGAAGTACGTTTTCAGTATATCAAAAACAGTGACGCAACGTCTTCTTTCTTGAAAGCAACTCCAACTGTTCATAAGAGAGTCTCATTGTACTTAAGGGGTCAACAAAGCAATTTAAATTTCGAAGCTTTCATTATCTTGATCAAAATGAAATCCAAATAGAATGGTTGAGTAACGAGTATTGAACCCGATTGTTGTGATCGATCTGATTGCTTCTTTTCAACTCTCCGTCAACGAAAAGCTTACGTAATTACTTCTTTATTATATTGAAAATAGCTCTTTAACATTGTTGATTTAATCTTTTTACATACAATTTGTTCTTTGAAGTCATGTAACAGTAATAGAAAACTTAAAGCCTCCCAATAGAGAACTAACCAAGAAATATTAATTTTTCTTGAAGAAGAAGAGGACGGAAAAAGGACGAATGCAGATTTCCTTGAATTTTGGCAACAGTCAGTAGTGGGATCCTCTCATAACTCGCGAGAAATTGGTGTGCTCGAAGGGTCTTCTTTCTCTCTTTCTCCCTCTCACTCGTCTTAGAAGGGCCGAAAAATATCTAGAAAGCGGGCGTCGGATGAGAGAACGAAGGAAGTGGGAGGGCGGATACTAATCTCGGGCGTTCCAACTTTTGCGCCTCTCTTTCTTGATAAATAATTAAGAATCGTCTCGCCAGTGCTGATGGATGTGAATTTGCGTTTCAATCAAAAGGAGATGAAGGAGAAGAGAGAACGACGATGATACACTTTCCAAAGCAACGAACGACGCGAGGGTGATGCGTATATACACTCGCGCTCGCCTGCCTTTTTGTTTGATTAGGTTTGCTATGGATCAGACCCGAGGGATAAAGTAGCCTTTTCAGATTACATCAAGGCAGCCAAAAAGTGTTTGTTTGCTTGTGCATTTAGAATAAATGTACATTTGTAAGATTCGACTGCTACCGCTGCATCCCGAAACTCAGGTACTGCGACGATAGTTAATTAAACAAAGAAAATAAATCATTGAGTTTTCAAAAATGGAAACAGTCGAAAAATGTATAAATAAGCTACTAGGTTATTAGCACAGCGTTACATCTGTGCGCATGCCGTGTTAGCAATTCCAGGCAGTTCAGTATCAAAATCGGCAAAGTGTCAGAAGCAGCGCCACGACGACGAAAAGGAACTCGTTTTTAAGTAAACAAAACGGACGACGGTGCGCTTGCTCGCGCCCACTAACCGAATTTGGAATTAGAGGCCGTCGCCGTTGCCGCTGCGCGCGAAAGTTCGCGTGCCAGCGGTCGACTTTGCGGATTGAGTTTCCGGTTAGAGAGAGCGAGAGACGGACGTATTATGCTTGCTCGAGTCTATATTTTCCCCTCTCTCAATAGTTTAATAACGCTATATTGGCTCGATCTCCGTTGATCATCATCTCTTCGCGCGAGCGCTTTATTGAATTTGTCGAATATCAGCGGGAAGGCGAGAGCGGGAGATTATCTTTCTCGTGGCTTCTTATTCAACTTCCGGATTTTGGCACCTTCTCCAAGCCTATTTATTTGATTCTATAAGTGTCAGGCGTTGGTTACTCAACTTCATATTTCTGTTCTGTTTTAAAAATAAAGAAGCTTGCGATTATTTCACGACTGAGAAACAAAGAAAACAATGCGGAACAACTGTAAAAGAGCACGGATGGAGAAGAAAAAAAGCGAAGTTCAATTAGTGCAGCAAGCGCGCATTGAATAAAATCTTGAAGGCTTTCTCCACCTCCTCTACTACACTTGCAGGAAAGCGAATAAAATCTACAGCCTGAGCGAGCTACTCGCCTTCTCGGAGTACAGCGGCAGAACAGCCGGGCAAAGAAAAAGAAACAGAAGACGAAATCTCCTTAAGGGCAATTTGCCTCAGCGAAACCAAGTAGCAGCTCGATTCGTTAGCTTCCAACTTTTTTCTTCTCTTTCTCCCCCGACGAAATAAAGGCAATTAAAGCTTAAGTCTTTCTCTCTCTGTTTCTTCGGGGGTGGATGGCTGGCTGGTTTTTGTCATTTGAAATATGCTAAGGGGCCTGCGCGCGCGAGAGAGAGAGAGAGAGAGAGAGAGAGAGAGAGAGAGAGAGAGAGAGAGAGAGAGGTGAGGAATGATAAAATGGCGTCGCGCAGACAAAGGGGCGATTTTTCCTCGTCCGAGCTCTCGCGCTCCCGAGACTCTTTTGTTTCCGCGCTGTAATGAAAGCTGCGCGCCCAAGGAGGAGCCAAGGATGCTGTCCCTCCAGAGTCGAGCGATCGCTTGCCGCTGCCCGCTTCTTCTTCTTCTTCTTCTTCTTCTTCTTCTTCCTTTATCTTTCATTTTTCGCCGAGGTAAAAGAGCCCCGTTGTCTTGGACGGGAAATTAATTTTTCGTATTATTTTCAGCGGCGCGGCAGCCAGAACAGCGAGCGCTTGTTAACGGCAGCGAGATCGGAGGCTAACTTGGGAAGGGCGAAAGTGAGAAGTTTTATTAAAAAGCTTCTTTTCGACTTTAGTGTATTTTACAGAGTTCAAGGGGATGAGAAATATAATGCTGCCTTGCAATATTTTACTCTAAATTTGCAGATGATTGTTCGAGCATAATAAGAAGCTAGTTTTATGAACGTCACTATTATATTACCCTTAATCGTATCCAAATAAAATTCTACAGAAACTTTTCAGTTACGATAAATAAAGAAACTAGTAATTACATCAATCGCCCGAAATAAATACTAATCTTAAGAAATTCCGCGTTGTCGTCGGTTGTCGATGGATTGAAAGCAGATTGAAAGGCGCGCGAGTCGAGAAAGCATCGGCAAGAAATCGATCGTCTTGCAAGTAGTGAAAATCTCGTGAAAAGGGCAATAAAACTTAAGCTAAATAATCCGTTCATCGACGATTTGCACTTGGCGCTCGTAAATGCACAAGCGCTACACACACACACACACACACACACACAAGCGTGTCTCTTTTCTCGAATTCCCGTCGTAATTCCGGCTTCGAGCTCGCACGACGCTATTGCGCGCTCTCTCTATCTCTTCCTGGCTAAAAAGAGCCGCCTGCAGCCAGACGTAAAGGCAAATTTATTGCGATTCCAACTCCTGTACTTTTTATTGGCCGTAGCTCTGCTAGTAGTTTTTCCTTCTGTTTCTCTCGCTCTTTCTTTCTTTTTCTTGTTAGAGCTTCCGTTAAATTTCATCGAGCTACTTTAAGTTTCATTCCAAAAGGTATTATGTAACAATAAATTCACTTGGCCGATCCTACAGTTATCTGTTTTGCAGTTGGTATCTGGCGAAAAGGGGGAAGTTTGCGCCAACGAATCACAATTCAGCGTTGTAAAGATGAAATATGCCAAACATCCACACGGAAAAATACAGCTTCCCGAGGAATAAAATCGCGCACCCCTCGATTATAACAAGCGCGAGCAATCAACGCGGGACCCCGGTCTCGGAATTTCGAATCACGGGCACGAAGATTCTCATCATCTTGGACGCGCCAAACCAATTTTCGCTTCTACAAAAGAACGCAGCAGCGATTCGTCTCATTCTCTCTCTCTCTTTCTCTCGTATTTTAAGATTCACCCTCTCACTCGCTCGCGAGTCTCCTTATCGGGGGATTTTTCGGCGAAGGGAGAATTAAGGCTCTCTCCCCCGGACTTTTGAATATTTTCTCCACTGGAAACGTAGACGCTACTACTGCTGCTGCTGCTGATACCAGCGGAGAAATATTGCGCTGCGCTGTAATGGCTCCGAGATGAGGAAGAGAAAAAAGGGGTGCAGAGGCCTCGATGAGAAATAGGAGGTTTTTAGCTATTTCTTCGTCTGCAAGTTTTTGCCCGCACCACGCACCGGTGATTCTGAAGTATGGAAATGAGTATGAAAACTTTCAATGCTGCTAGTGTTTTTTTTTGTTGTGCAAGTATATTCCTGGATGAGTTGTGGGATATAAAAGGATACATTTTTGTTTATTTGCTGCTTTTCCAATACGTAGTAAACAGTAAAATATTAATCTTTCTACATTTAAAATAAACTTTAATAGTTTTTTAAAACACTTATATTATACATATACATGTGTAAATATATGTGTGTGCGTGTATGTATGTATGTATATATATATTATTGGAACGTTTTATTGAATTTACATTAGTGCTACATTACTGTTTCAAATATATTAATTAGCTATAGTAAATAATTTTACACAAATATATTTTACATTATTGTAAAAAAGAAATCTTTGATAAAAAATATGTTGAATACAGCGATAAACAACACAGCTGGGTTGATTGTTTGTGTTTGCACGTAGCAGCAATCTTTCGAACAGCTTCTCTTTCAGTCGATTTGAGGGTTTCATGAAGTAGACTTGAAATCGAAACTCGAGAAGGTGCTACTTGAAGTGATTCTCGATGCTGTTCAGGAGCGCCTCTTAAGATTCTTTTCTTGCTTTTGATGTTGGAGAGCGAGACTTACATTAGTGCATGAATAAACACGGGAGGAATGTTCTGAACGATGACTAAACGAAATCTTAAAGGTGGTACTATTTGCTAAGTAATTAAGACTTTTCGATGTTGAAGTTTACATAATATATTGAGCCGCTCTGGATGCGCAAGTGCTTCCATTTCACTGATAGGCTTTTCTTTGGATTTCAAGATTCATCAAGAAGTTTCTACAAAATAATATACGAAAAAAATATTACATAAAAGATAAGAAACGACAAGTTTTTTTATTTCATATTATATTTCAAAATATTATAGAACCACATTAAATAAAGGTAAAATATTTACTCGAGACTATTAAGACATCGATAAAGAAAAGGTACCAAATCTTTAAGTGTTTTTTTAAATTGATTAAATTGTTTTATGCAAAGTCAAAAGTTTTCATGTAAATATATATCCAAATTCAATAATTTTAGACAAAACTGATATAATATCTCAATAGTTTTCTAAGATTTTACTTTTTAAGTATATCTTCTTTATTATGAACAATTTTGCAGAATACTTAAGCTGACTAAATCAACGAAAAATTCAAATCAGCCAGCCGACTTATTTAAAATACACAACATAAAGCCATCCAAATGTTCCATCAACATCTCAAGGAAATCCATCAATCAAGCTAAATCACAAAAGAAAACAGCCGAAGCTAAAAAGCATCCTCGAAAAGCAAAACCTCTCTCTGGTATTGGAAGGGACCAGTGGAGGAGCTCCGACGATTATTCAGCCGAAATGGGGGTTGCCACGTCTGTCTCCCCGAGTAAATTTCGAAGACCAGAAACGACTCTTTCGCATTTTTATTGATTCGCGTCTCTCTCTCTCTCTCTCTCTCTCTCTCTCTCTCTCTCTCTCGTGCAGGCGCACGATGGGGGTAGGTACCCCCACTCCATCCATTACTCCCCTCTTAAAGTCGCACTCTATCCACCACCCCTCGATCTCCTTAATAAAACTCCCCACCAGAATCCATTCGCTACCTCGCCTTGAAAGAAAGTCGCGCTGCTCCTTATGAGAGACATCGAGAAAAAAGAAATGAGCGAGAGGCTTCGCGTCTTACCCAGATTTGCCGAAGATCCAATGGAGACAGCGCTTCTCCTACGTTTCTCTATTTTGGTCCACATAAATCGGTTTCGTCAGGCTGCTACTCCTGTAGGTAGCATGAAAGTCGGAAAGACTGAATTTATCGTCCGCTTATCGAGGAATTTATGGTCAATCGTTAAGGAACAGGAAGAGTGAAAATTCATTTCGGATATGTGGAATCCACTTAATGTCGTTCAAATGCAAAAAAATCCTCGGAAAAATTTAGAAAAATTTAGAAAAAATAGAAATTTAACTTTTTTTTTTATTAAATTGAATAATTTAAAAATAATAATATAGAGCTTAACTTTATCTTAAATTAATTGAGGCAATCTCACGAAAAGCCGGTAAAAGGTTTTTTTCCTACAGTGAATAAATTAATTAGCGATCCTCAAGGCTATAACAAAAAACAGAGTAGAATAAAAAAAGACAAACCACATAGAGTCCGTAAGCACACAAAGCTCAACCGCAAGCATCAACAAAGTCCCAGACCCTCGGTATCCCTCATGGCACCCGATAAAAATCCCAGTGGAATCCGCTAATTCTCTGGTTGTAGGATGAAAAAAAGCGTTGCGTTTAATCGTCGCTGAAAAGCGAGAGAAACAGAAACGAGCTGCATGCTCCGTCGGTCTGAAAAAAGAAGAGCCAGTGGGTAATGGATATACCTGCGTGCAAGTCCGTGAAAAAGGGTATGCGAGTAAAAAAAAAGAGAAAAAAAGAGAGTAGCCACGGTGGCAACCACCTGTTAGAGAAAAAAAAAATCGGAAGGGGTCGCCGCCGCGCGCGCTAAGCGTGTAAGTGCCTCGCATTTTTTATCTCCCCGAGGGCACAAATGGGGTGTGAAGGACGCGTGGAAAAAATGTGTGTATGCGTGCATATGCTAGCGCTGTTCACAAAAAAGGGTGTGGGACATGAATGCTGACATTATCGTTGACTGCGTGCCTCTCTCGCTTTTCTTTTCTCGTTGCTTCTCGCTCACTTTTTGTTGATGGAGTGTGCGGACAGAAAGATGGTCTTTTAAGTGTGGGCAAGCCCTTTTTTTCCGTAGAGTGGCTGTAGCTTATTTAGCGGAAAGATTAATGGCGAGTTCACTTGTTTGTTGGGTAATGAAATTGGTAGAGTCTCTTTTAATTTAGTATTCAGTGCAGTATTTACAAATATAAGTGTACTGCACTACTTTCTCTTTTGTGAATAAAACGTGAACGATCTCTTGTATCTATCGTAGATTATTTCGCGAATAAAAGATGAAGTAATCAAGATTTTTAATAATTGTGTACAATAAGATATTAATTACATTTACTTTATGTAATATTTATATAATCTAATATTTATAAATGAAAAGAAGTTCTCTCTGCCTAAATTGATATTATATTACTTATTTTGGTTAAATAAGCATAGGCCACAATGAATTACTATTAATTCAACAAATATTCTTTATTAATAACTTTTATCAATGTTTATAGTGGTATTATCGGAATCTGCCATGTAGGTAACTGATGGCTTAGGTTCGTATCTGAGCTATAGTTTGGACACAAACCAGTTACTAGATCCGCGCGGAGCATGGCGCCATCGTGCGAAGGGTAGCGACATTAAATCCCGAAAATTTTACTACACCAGTTTAACGATTTTCACAGTATGTTTCTAATGTTTGGTGGATATGCTCCACGAAAAATATGTATCATACGCTAAAATGTCGATATTCAATATTTTCGCTTTGTCTTAATTTGAAACATTTTGCTATAAAAGCATCGGATTTGTAAATGTTGGTAGCGATATTTTATTCCATTAAACATTAACATTATTTATTAAAATGTATTATTTATACAAAATAATTATAATAATTCATATTTGAAAACAAACTACACGTGTTGGTCATTGCTCAATATTTTCAATTTTGTTATGTTTGCATAAATTGCATGAAGACTTGTCGGATTGGGTTGCTATTAACCATGGGCTAAAAAAAATAAAATACGTTAGAAAGTATCCTACAGCATCAATCATAAGACAATAACCCAAAATGAAAATTAACCAGATATACCCACCACAAATTAGCCAAGCAATGCATCATTTTCCTGCGCTCCCTCACTCTGTTAGAAAATTAAACACGATGATAAACTCGGCGACAACGCATCAAGATGCACAGCCCTTTTGGCCTGGAAATCTAATAAATTTGTAAAATCCAAAGCACACGCTAGAGCAACAGCTTGACTTAAGCGAAACAAATGCTTCGCCTCCTTAATGTGCAGGTAATCGCGTAAAACCGTGCTTACTTATCTGTGGGCTACAGCTTCCCGCTGCTCTTTCTCGCCTCGCGCTTTTTAACGAAAATTAACGGCCCCCTGTCCGAGATTCTGCAGATGCTCGCTCACTCTCTTTCTCTCTCTCTCTCTCTCTCTCTCTCTCTCTCTACTAATCTAATAGCCAGCAAAGTTATGCCGTCTGCTCGACTACCAACGGTGCTTTTTATAATTTATTTTCGAGCGCTGCCTGCACAATGCTACTGTCCTGAGACTTTTTCTTAGTTTCCTTCAAATTAATTTTTTTCTGCTGAATAAATCACAATAATAATGTTTCGTTTGGCAGCTGTTTTTTACCGCGGCTAGAATTTCAAGATTAAAAATCGCCTTTTTCTCGAAATCAAAGCGTCTACACCATAGCACAGTAAAACAAAAGTTCTTTAATTTTGATTTACATTATTTTACAAAGTAAGTCGTCACTGTAACCTCTCGTTAGGTCTTAATAGTGAGCTGATCGAGTTATTTAATACAATTAATAACATATCGCAGGATACCAACGAGTTTCCGTGGATTACAATAGATATATTTGTTCGCTGCAACAAAAGCCATCAGCAAAGAGGAAAGAACGAAACCGCGATACAATATTTGCAAACTCTCTGATGATAACCGCGCAGCAGCAGTAGCAAGAGCACCAAACCATCAATCTGTTTACAGGACGCGCGAGAGCGTTGGGCTAGCTGTCGCCACTACTTGTAATATCATGGGTGGCGCTAGCCACACCACCCCATTGGACGAGACGCAATGAAATTAATCGCCGCGCGCGCTATGCAGCATCGCTCCGATAGATTAGTCCATACAGCCGAAATTGCACCTCGAGCCTACTACGGGAGAGCGAAAGAGAGAGAGAGAGAGAGAGAGAGAGAGAGAGAGAGAGAGAGAATTTCTATCCCTCTCTCCCTCTCGCTCTCGCGGTTAGGTCATATACTTTTATCCCAAGCGCGCTCTCTTGCCAATAAGCTGATGCGCCTATATTCGGTAGGCCTCGATAAGTGATTAGCACGTAGTACGCAACTGTTTACATGATGGATTTGCGTGGATGGACGCGAACTGTTCCGATGAGCTTTTCTGATGCGTTTCGGCTTTGATTACTGTATTGATTTTCCATTTTCTACTGGCTGACTAACGATCTGTTTCCTGCGATTACATTGAAATCAGTCAGGATTTTGCGGCTGCGAGTATTTATGTATTCCGTGACGAGCGAGAGAACCGCAAGATGAACTCGCGATACTTTTGATGCTTTCAGTGATGTGCACTAACGGCACCCTCGTCAATAATATAAAGTAGCGATTGTTGCCGTTCCCCTCGACGTTCGCCAAGGAAAAACCTCTCTGTGGAAAGTTATGGTATCACGCTTCTTCGTAATTACAGAAAACACGCATGCAAGGGGGATCCCGCTTATTTATAGATGCAAATAATCGAGCGAAGAAAATGATAAAAGGGCTTGTAAGCGACGACGACGACGACTGCAAGTTAGCAGCCGTATACTCTTATGCGGATAATCACTTGTCGCCGTATAATTCTTGTACGCTCGACGAAGCTGTTGTTTATGTGCACCGCGCGTATACTCTGGAAAATTGATTATCTTGAGGTGAATTGTTTCCGAGGGCGGCTGCTTATAATTTGTTGCTTTAGAAAATTTTATTTAAAAATTAATGTTTCATGAAATTTTATGTTTATTTCGAATAATACTATTATCTCTACCTCGTTACTTTGCATAGTTGTTTGCGGAAAGAATGAACACACGAGGGCATTAAAAATATTCTCAACTATTAAATAGCATTGAAAAATTATATCTTGTGAACAGATAACTTCGAATAGATTAAAAATAAAATTCATGGAGTTCGATGACTCGTAACAATGGCGCTGTCGCCTGGAAGATTATTGTTATTATTATTGTATTATCGCTTTAAGAGTTACGTTCATTGTGAACGACGGAAAATTTTAATTAACAATATCATTAATTAAAATAAAAGTACATTCGGGAATAGACCTCCACTCTGTCGAATTCAATATATTTTGTTTTCCAAAGAAAGAAGTTCTTTCTGATTTTTAATAAAGCGCTATACATTTTTGTAATTTTTTCTGAACGACCATGTTAATAAATTTCTTCTCCATTTACGTTATCGAATGATTGAAATTACACATAATTTTCAACTAAAAAGAACAGAAAATGAAACTTCCGCCACAAAATAGAAAAAGAAAGAGTTGAAGCAAAGTTCGCTCCGGTACTCCTGGGAGGAGTTAGGTCGGCTGTGCAAGTACTAGTAAGGGACGGCGTGGGTGGGTGGGGCAAAAACTCACCGAGAGAGCGCGAGAGACGGTGAGCCTCTAGCCCGAGCGCGCGTTTCATTTGTCAAGTCGCAAAGCGACGATTTGTAATTTTCTTTAACAATGACTCCGCGTTTACTTGTACAGCGCGTCTGCCCTGCGTGATAGCTTGCATACTTCTTGAATAAATGGTCTTCTCTTGCTCTATAATCATGTTTTACGTCGTTTGCGAGACAATAATAAACGTCAGCTAAAAATTTTTATACAAGCAGTTATATTTTTTAATGATTCAAACCTCCAGTCGTATTCGCTAGAATAATAAACGAACATTTATGTTAATAAAACTAACTTGTCCGTGTCAGTAATAATATTCGACTGAATCGTATATCCATTAGAGCTACGATCTATCAAGGAAATCCTGTCCATAGTATCACAAAACCGCACCATGTAAAATATGCCACGAGCCGGGGTACGCAGAGCAGCCAAAGAACCTCGTAGTCGAGGAGCAATAAATCATAAGAAAGAAAGCCATTAGCGTTCGACCATCGAAGCTTGCGAAAGTCATGTAGCAAAAAGAAGAGTGAATAGGGGAGGCTAGAGCGGACGCGTAATAAAGTAATTTTATGAAGTGGTCAGCAGCAAGGGCTTGAAAAATTGCCATGGCGTCCGGCTTCTGAGCGAGAACATACTGCCGTCAGGCAAAAAGAGGGTCGAAGAGAGGAAAAAAGGGCCATAAGGGTAACGTCGTCAGCTTGTTTTCCGGAAAAACTGCAGGCTGGTGTACGCCTGTGTGTGTAATAGTCGCTCGCGGTTACGCAAGCTTTTACGAAAAGAATACCACGATAGCTTTTCTAAACCTACTATCTGGATTATTTTCTTCTTTGCATTGCCTTTGTTCATGTTTGCTTGGTTTTGTTGACGTCTAAGAGGATTCAATTTTGGCACTTGATAAATGAGCCTTGGCAAAAGCCAAAACAATGAAAACTCATTAATTTCCATGAAAACCTCATTAAGGAAAATTCAGTAGAAAGTAAATGAATTTAATCAGACAAGCAATCATTAATATCGCGAAGCCTTTTTAAACGCCTTTTCGCTTTGGTTCTTTTTGCCAAATTTGAAGTGTGAAATCTTACGCGTCGTAAAAATAAACTGATAACGGTATGGCATCTTGGCGGCGACAGCAGCGCGTCCGCCAGTTCACTCGCCCCTATACCGAGCACTTGAGAAAAGACGTGCGCAAGGCGCGAAACTTGGCGTCTTACCTCGAGAAACATTTTTAGGGGTTATCTTAATCTCCAGCTGGATTAGCGCGAAGCAAACACGCGCGCAGATGCTTACACAGTTGCTACTTCGAAAATAAGGTTGTTCAGCGCTTTGCCCCTTTGCTTGATCAGGATTATACTCCATTATCCTAATTCAAAGTATTTAACTTTTCATTTCAATGTATTTGTGAATATAAGAGAACACGAAATAGAAAAATCAGAGGTGAACACGGCATTTATTTATACTTGTGCTCAAACAAATCCATTTTAACAAAATGTTAATCAGTATCGCTAAATTACGTTTCGCTCTGAAAAAACAAAGTCAATATCACGTAGAACCTGCACCGAAATTGCCAATTTCGAATCCAATATCAGCCTGTTTTATCCCATAGTTTTAAAGCGCAACACAAAGAATTTCCTTTTTTTTGCGTTTTGCGGCATTCACTTTTGAAGTCTACATTATATGCGCCGTAAACGCATTTAAAAAATTC
Source organism: Phymastichus coffea (assembly GCF_024137745.1). Classification (NCBI taxonomy): domain Eukaryota; kingdom Metazoa; phylum Arthropoda; class Insecta; order Hymenoptera; family Eulophidae; genus Phymastichus; species Phymastichus coffea. Next base: position 23,343 of record NW_026707000.1, on the reverse strand, counting down.
CCACTTCAATCGGCAGAAAACTCTCGAATTCAGCCGTCGGCGGAAATTAGCATGGAAATTCATACGGCCGAGCAATGAAATGCGCACGGAGCTGCCATCGGAATTGTGACAATGCCGCACAGTCGCCAACGATTTAAACCAATAAACCCGTCCTTAATGAGATTGTAATGTGAATTCATTGCAGTGAATATGCACTACGCGTACATTTTGCGTAAGCGAGAGAATGGTTGTCAGTGGGGTGTGTGTACAAACATATCGAAGGGTGCAGTAAAAAAGAACATTTATTTCTCGTCGCTGCCCGAGGGCCGATTGAAGCTGAGGTAGAGAGAGACAGAGAGAGAGAGAGAGATAGATGTTGAGAGCTCAAAGGACGCACTGGACACGGCTGCACGCTGCCGTGGTTGGCTCGTGGTTTTGTAAGCCTGAGGTCTAGCGAGGCCTCTCGTTATTTTTTTTTTTGGTCGCTCATGTGCTGTCGCTTATCGATAAAAAAGGCTGTGAGGTCACTTTATCGAGGTTCGCTGGGCTAAATATCTCTTATTATTATTATTATTTTATTCTATATTTGTAGTTAAGGCTATTCGGGATGAATGAATGATTGTATATTAATTGTGATCGATTATATTAATTATATTAATTACTAAATATTAATGCTTAAATTTTATAATACCATATTAAGCGGCTGTGATTGGAGGAACACTGATTATTTTGATGATAAAAGAGGACAACTTGGGTAACACTTTTCTGATCAGTTATGATATATCAAAGGCAAATCTTGAAAGTACTGATATCTCCTGACATTTGGAAGTTCATATGTACATTACATTACGTACACGAACAAAACTAACTAATCCAGATTCTTCATCAGTCATTGATTTTCAAAACGTTTATTGCACTGATTACGATAAAAGATGACCAATATTGTCGCAGCTGATAGCTGCAAATGAGAAAAGGAAACTGAACATTTCCTTGTAAAAGAAAAACAATGGCAACGGGTTTAAGTACCAAAGCATTGGGCATGATTTCTCGCCTAGAGGCCAGGATAACGGTCGCGCTATCTTGGCTCGGACCGGCGTTCGGTGTGCCATGACGTTTTTGCGGGCGCCGGGCGAGCAGCCACCATTTTCTGCCTGGCGGAAGCAGTAAATAATGCGTACACACAACGAGAGAGAGAGAGAGAGAGAGAGAGAGAGAGAGCTGCGCAACTGGATGATTGCAGAGAAAGAGAGAGAGAGAGGGAGAGAGAAGCGAGGCGGAGATTTTGTACGCAGAATTATAGTGAAACTTTCGGGCATTTGTTTGCGCGAATCTGCATACTACGTCCGACGACGTATGTAAGGGAGCAACGCTGAAGGGTCAGAATATCTTGCTCGCTACATCCCTTTTTCTTGTGGATAATGAGAATGCGCTTCCTTGCAATAGAGACTTTGTTGTCGAACCAGCTTATGTTAGATGAAATATAATAATAGATCGGATTAAAGACATTTATGCGAAATTGCTAGAATTTTGCTGTTCTTTCTAATTTCATTTATCTTGATAAATAATTTTAATTATAATCGAAGTTACTTTAATTAAAGAATGAACAATTAATCTGCTAACACTAAAGGACACAATTTCTTATATTGAGAGCAATTCGCAACAAGTGTCACCTAACGTTGAGTTGAACTTTGTCATTTTACATTTTGCCTTCTCTATGTATTGGTTCATTTCCCATTTTTCATAGTAAGCGAGCTATATCGTAAAAAAATTATATTTAAATTGTATAAGTCTTTTTTTTCGACCTAGCACGATAAATACACGAAATTAGATTTATGTTTAATAAGGCTGAGAACATCTCTACTGATTTTACTTTGAACGTGATATTTTTTTAAATACAACTTGAAATTACAGTTACATAAAGCTTATTCTTTCTCGAGATCCCCCTACTATACTTTATTTAAAAATATCATCTATAGGTTTTGTATAAAATTTGCAAATTCCAGTTTGCCGTAAACTCTACCGATAAATAAAGATGTCCACGCAGGGGATCTAAGCGAGAAGGCGAGCACACGTAGAAAATAAGAGCTTTTGCGCGCGGAAGTTACTGGCGGCCTTGCGAGCGCTCTCGCACCGCGCACGAACAATCGGCGCAAAGTCTAGAAAGATATGGCGCGATATGGGCCGCTCCCTGAAGAGAACTCGGGCCTGAGAAAATTTACGGGAGGTGCTGGGCAAAGTTAAGCTCTCTCTCTCTCTTCCTCTTGCCAGCGAAGAGAGACCACCACTCTCTCTCTCTCTCTCTCTTTCTCTTTCCTCTCACCCGCTTGCTCGCGCTCGGCCGAACTTTCAAAATTCGGGCTATAAAACTTTTCGCCGGGGCGCGTGACTGTATAATGCGCGAGGCCCGGGCGAGAGGGTCGTTAAACAAGAATTTCCAAGACGTGCAAGCTCCAGAAGAGAGAGAGAGAGAGAGAGAGGCGCGGCCGCGGCTGCCGCTGCATGAAAAGCGGAAAATGGCGTTTCTAATGGGGCGAACGGCTTTACCTACCAGCGCCTTCACTTGAGTTTTCTATTTTTCTTTGCTACTTATTTAATCGATACTCTTCCTTAGCGTTTCTTCATGTATAGCTGTACTGTACGGGAACGATGAACATTATTCAGTGCAAATTATAATTTAAAAAATCTCAACAGCAAATATTTTTTTCTGGTAACAGGGAATATAAATTATATTGTTGATAGACGCGTATATTTTAGATGGAATTATGAGGATAATCTGAAACATACGGATTGTTCTTAAAGCTCATGAACAATGTTAAAATTATATTTTCAAAAATGGAGGTCTCAACATAATTATAATACCCCGTCTTATGCTTAAATGCGATAAAGATTGAAAATACAGTTTCATATTATCTGCAACTTCATTAATAGAAAAGCTTTTTATTTGTGGCGAAGCTATTTTTATTATATTTATTTTTCCTTTTAATTTATAGGCTCACATTTTATATTTTATCGAATCGGCAAGTATCTGACATATGCAAATAAAATATTCTTCTGGACAACTCAACCTTATCATCAATAATAACACGTATGTTTTTTTTATTAATTTTTGTACTGTGTAATATTTATCATTTACATTTGTGTCATATATATATATATATATATATATATATATATATATATATATATATATATATATATATATATAGATCATCTTTACAATTTTTTTAAAAGAAACGTAAATTGAAATCAATTGTAAACTTCTGTGCTATCCGGCGGACACTAAATTATCATAATGATTTTTATATTATAAAGTTTTAAGTACTGTGAAAATAGTAAAAAAAACCCAGCTGAATTCAATGCTAATTCTAATCACATTTATATTTTAGTTCGATTCATCATTGAATTATTCTTTATATTAATCTCATCAACGTGGTATCACATAATCGTGGAATATTTTTACTGCTAGCAGGACCACTTCGCACATTAAATTAACTCTCCAACTCAATCGGATAATCTCTGCTTGGCACCCCTCATTACGAACGTTGTAAAATAAAAAAAAAGAAAAGAGAGGAAAGAAACGCGTGGAAGGCAAGGGAAAAAAGCAGACGCGCGTTGCCTAGTTAATCCAGTTAATTCGTACTTCTACAGCAGCCCGAACTGGTGATAAAATAAAAAGAGAGAAGAAAGAAGTGAAAAATGACGCCTCAGGCTTTTCAAGGAGCAACGAAACGGCTTTTTAAAAAGCCGTACGCGCCACGTAACGATTACGTTATACGAGGGTAGCGCGGTGACGAGGTGTTATGTATATGCGCTTATGAATGTGCCTCGTTTCGCCGCTAATGTATATAGAGTACTCCAGACACCGCGTGGCGTATTCACGTGCTGTAAAACAGCCTGGTTTTATTTTTTTTTTTTTGTTAATTGCGGGCTTCAAAACTTTCAACCTTTTCATAAGTTTTCTTCAATAGCACTCGTGAATTCTTTCTGAAGATATTAAAAATAAACTGATATGTCAAACAAAACAATTACTTGATCAGAATCGAAAAATAAATTTGTAAAAGAAACATTTTTTAATGTTCAATACATCAGCAAATTTCTAAAGAGCAATACATTCGAAGTACTAACAGACAGTTGACAAGGCGGCATATATACCTCAGAAACGGAGAGAGTGAGTGTGCCAAGACTAAAAGGAGGAGGCAGTGAGCGAGTATACGTAGGTCGGGGAAAACGTGTACGCTCATACCACTTGTTTACCGGCGAGCCGCAAACCATCGGCAAAAATGGTAATGACGAGCATTAATTCTTCGACATAATTTTTGCTCTATCTTTATTTGATTGAGGTTTGGTTACTCATGCACACGCGATCAGCTCCAATTTTAACAGTTGAAAATTATATTGAGTTTGATTTACAGTTACTGTAATCATAACGAAAGAATGTCAATCTCGAAGACAGGTGGCCGTAGCGCCAGAAAATAAAACTACTGGCAATATTTGTGCTATTCATCATAATTAGAAATAGCTTTGATAAACTAATCTGTATTTGAATAGTTACCAATAGTCATACACGTAAAGATTATTTACTTGCATATCTCTTGAATTTTAATAAAAAACTCAATTTTAAAGAGTAGCAATCGGTTTTTAGTTTATTAAACAAGTCGTCACTGAGTCTGAGACTAAAGATTCTGAAAGCGCGTTTTCATCAGGGCAGTCTAGCATCAGCATGAAAGTATAACCCAAACTCCCAGCATAAAACAGCTCGTAATTCCATCGGCATTCCAGCCGTGCAAGATAGCTGTAGAAGTTTTATATACTACGTCTATATCACGTCTTGAGGGTATCACTCTAGCAAAGAAGCTTTCCGAGCCCACCCCGCAACGTCGTGTTGAAAAATCGCTCGAAAGCTCTCTCTTCGTCGAGTAGAATGTCCTCATTTATCCCCAACGAAACTTTGCTCATTTTTGCCCCACCTCTCCTCCTCCTCCTCCTCCTCCTCCTCCTCCTCCTCCTCGGCTAAAGAGGAGAGAGGAGGAAGGCGTCGGCGTCTGATATTTTCTTATCTTCTCATTACTTAATTTTACGATTAGCCGGGGCCCGATAGCACACTCGCGCAGACTCCCGGTTACCATGGCTACCCCGCACTTAAGTGCCTCATAAAAAGATGAAAGGCAGCGCCACCATATTTCCTCGCGCGGGCACTTCTTCCGACTGCTATGCTGCAGGAGAGAGTAAGTCACGAGAGAGGCTCTTTGTGTGAGGCGGCACCAACTGTGGTCAATCGCGTCTCTGAGCGTAAAACTGGCTGAAAAATTAATCGACTCGTTTGTTCGTAGAGGGATAACAATTATTACATCGATCGAATTATACTTTGTTTGATAATAAGTTGCAAGGCGAGGCAATATCTCAAAAAAACCATAAATGTACAAAAGCTTGACATTTGTTGCATACCAAGTTTCTTCGAATCTTCGTTGAATGATTTCAATTGAAATGACAGCGTTTGGAAGGATGTCAAAGTTTATAGAAACAGTGTTCACGCTATAAAACTCGCTTTAAATATTACTAACAATGCGTAAAAAGCTACAATCATAAAGAGTCATCGGAAAAGTATTGCAGGCGAGTCTTTTATTCATTAGGAATTCGATTGAGAGATGTAATTTACGAGAAAATAGACCGAATGGGACAAGTAAAACACAACTTTACAAGTTCATTACCCCGTATGGGTGAAGCTTAGTAAACGTAACAGAATCATTCGAGTGGAAACATTCTGCAAGCTATCAATGGCCTGTTGTTATAAGACCTTCCTTACGATCCAGTCTCAAATATCATTCCGGTTTATTGGTCAGCTCTTGATTTGCTTGTATAGTATCGAGGCGCAGCGACTTTAAAATTAATCGAGCGCGTTCCCCGAATGATTCCGAATGATTAAGCCTCGCTCCGGCCTCTCCTTCCCTCTTATCCCGTGGTATCCATCTTCATTTTCTTAATCGCCCGGACGCCAGAGCCAAGATGGCGACCTCTCTCCCTCCTGCCGTTCTGCTGCTGCTGCTGCTGCTCTGACGAAGACGTATTACCCGGCAATAATGTATACGTGAGGGAGCAACTTTGCACGAAAACTGCGCGAGTGCTTGTGTGTGTGTGTGTGAGTGTGCGTGTGTACGTTAGTCGACTACGAATTTTCTTCAAGTTTCCTTGCTTAAGGTGTTAGTTAGGTCGATTTTTCAAGGTGATCCGCTCGCGTGAGTTTAAAGTATTTTTAGTGATTAAAAGTTTTACTGCCACTAACCGCTAAAGATAGCAAGTTTCTTCGACAAACTTGACTTTGATACGCTTTGAACAAGTTTTTATTTGTATTTTTAAAGATAAAAAATCACGCCCACTGCCCTGAATAGCATTTATTTTTAGAAATTCAAGGATCATTTAGAGAGAATTTTACTTGAAAAATCTGATCGTTGCAGACTAAATCGTAACTTTATTGGTATTTAACGAACCTACACATTGTTCATAACGTTTTGGCGAAAGGTAAATGCGCAAATACGATGGTCGAAAGTATCCTCAAATGGCCATGATATTATACACATACTTGAAGAAGCATTATCATATTCGAAATTTCCAAGGTGTACGTTTGTTCGCTGTGCTCGGAAGGCATCGAGGGTAATCACACGGCTGGTAAGCGCGTAACGCCCGATATCAAATTCCCCACCATCATCATCGTGACTGCGATCATCAGAGCCGAGGCAGAGTCGTATCCTCTCGACCCTCGATCGCGCCAATTACTTTCGGGGCAAGCTTCGCTCGTTCGCTCACTTGCTCGCGCCGAGGATCTTATATTAAGCCTCCGCGTGCGAGAGATAATGCGCGCATATACATGTACGCGTACGCGGATGTAAGAGTGGGTTGAGGGGAGACAGAGAGGTGGAGAATTGAGCCTCACCGGCTGCCAAGCGAAATGTGGGACAAACTCGAGTGCGTGCCGGAAGATGCGCATGGGGACCACCTGTTCTCTCGCTCTCTCTCCCCCACTATCCTTTTTTGCCTTGATTCATCTTTTTTGCTTTTTTTTTCTTTTTATGGAACGCGCGAGGGTGATTTCTCTTCCTTTGTTGTTTGTTGTTGTTGCCCAGACGGTTTGACCTCATTTCCATGTCCGTTCGTAACGGCCAAAGCTCCACTGCGGTGCTTTGATTTTTTTTCTTTCTCGTCTCTTGCTCGTCTGTTGCTGCACGCGGACAGTCCGCGGTCTTTCTATAAAGGAAACAAAAAGAGCAATGGTTTAGCTTTATGCATTTTGTAGTGCAGGATTTTCAATAATAGATATTTTCAGAAATGGCTTAATACTTGTTTCAGTTGTTAACTTATAGATAAATTCAAAGTACTTACAAGTTGTTTCTCTTTGACTAACAATATCGAAATGCGAAGTACTGGAAAACCGATAACCGATTGAAATTGATCGAAGCGCGCATGTTTATTGGAATAAGAGCGAACATAGCATCCGTAAAGAATGAAAACAAGATGCGGCGAATGAAATTTGTCTACAGATCTCGCGCGCGTAATTCAATGAATGGCAGAAATGTGCAGGTGATATTTCTGTCGCGGAGACTGAGGGTTGATAATGTAACAACTTTCTCCTGCCCTTCCCCAGTAATTTTTCTCGGCTCTCGACTTCCTCTCTGGCGTCCCGATAAAATACCCAAGGGTTGTGTAATTTTCTCGTGCAAAATGTATAGCGAGCGCGATCGCTGGGCGAACGAACGAAGTTACTCGCCCCACTCCTTGCTCCGTAAGAGTGTAGCGGCTGGGTTTGTTGTAAGGTCGGAGGGTGAAAACGAGTTGGCGCTCTCTTTTACCTCTCGCTTCCCGCGCGCCGAGGCTTTTCCTTAGTTCGGTCGGCCATTTTCTCTCTCCCCCGTCAGCTCTCTCACGGCGAGAGTTCTTAATATTTTCATGATGGCGTCCGCGCCGGCGCTCCTTGGTGCAGGCGGGTGGGGGACCACCGCCGCTGCCGCCGACGCCGTTGGAGAGAGAAATTAGAAAAGGGGAGATTTAAATATCAAGCCCCGAGGGGCGGACCGTCCTTCACCCCCGCCTGCACGTAAGAGAAACGCCGCGGCGCACAACTGCTGCAAGGGTGAGCGTAAAAGTCTACGTCTTTTCTATACGCGAGAGAGCCAGTGCCGCCGTGCCGCCGTGCCGCCGTGCCGCCGTGCCGCTGTCGAGCGCACACCAACACAAGCTCTGCCTGCCAAGCCTTCAAGCCGAGTGCGCCCGTATATATTGATCCCCTTTTCTCGAGCCACTCGGCCAGCCCAGAGGAGCCTGTGCTCTGTCGAGTCTTTCTTCCTTCTTCCTTGTCTTTCTTACGCTCTGGCTGCCACGCTTCGCTTTATTCTCTGGCACCGCTCGCACTTTTCGTCAACTCTTATTATGTCCAAAGAGATGAGGCATCCGTGAAGTATTCAAGCTTTTCAGTCTGCGTCAAAGACAATCTCAACTTTTCATTACTAAAGTTATGTACTCTCCTGTCAAAACCATAAGTACTAGCTGTAAAAAAGAATAATTTGCTTCAAGTTTTCATTATGAGAGGAAGAACATTCCTAAACTATTAAATTAAACGTATTAAATTCAAATCAATTTGGCGTAAGAAAGTGTATTACTGATTGTGAGCCAAGAGGCAAGCTACTCATCTCTTAACTCGTGCACGCTTGCTCGCGGAGCAACCTCCTAAACATACCGAGGCGCTGGAGCACGTGTGTGGGATGCCTACGCGCGCGCGCCCGACTGTGTACACGCAAGTGCGCGCGCGGCAACAACCTGTTCGTTGTCGTACGTGAGATAGCAGCTACTTATCTCTTCCGCGCGTCAACTTATTTTTAGCTCTGTCTCTCGTATTTACAAATATGACGCTTGTAATGTCGACGTTTTGAAGGGAATTCCAGTGTAATTGCCAAGGGGGGCACGGGGCCGTATAAACGCTCGGTGTATTCATCGTAATTGCAATAAACAATACTTTTCAAGTGACTACAATAAACCGAAAAGTCGCGCTCCCCTTTGCGACGGAAACATCCGAGCTGTGAATACCCGAGGAACCGTCTGTCTCTCTCTTGCTCTATACAAGTCTTGCAATTATCAAGGCATACAATGTAAAGAAAAAGATGAATTCCAGGGATCTGTCATGCAAATTCCAACAGAGCTTCGATCCTTTGCTCCCCTTCACTCTCGCACGGACGAAAACACAAGGAACTGCTAACGAAGAGAACGAAAGAAGCTGCGTCACCGACGACGATGCTTCGCTGTTGGAAATTGGAGAAGGAAAGGCGAGACAGAGACAAAGGGATTTGCAAAAGGCTCTCAGCGCGAGATGGAAAAAATCAGTTGACATGGAAACAAAGTTCGTGTTTACGGATGCGTATTTCGAAATAACTTGATTTCTTGATTCAGTTTTAAATTTTCAAAATACTCAAAGCTTTTTCATATATCATTCGATCTCTTTGTTCTTTTTGCATGGCAACGTAGGCCTCTACGGATTGGTATCCAAGTCCAATGAAAATCATAAATTTTTATCAAACGTTGTCTCGACGAAGTAATATCGACAAAACTTCAGAATAGTTCGTTTTTCCTACAGTATCCAAAGTGATAAAAGAAAAATATATTTCAACTTTCTCTTCCATTTAAAATGAAGTTGGTAGAGTAGCGAATCGAAAGCGACGGAGGTAAACTCACTTTTGCCCGGCATTATATTGTACTCGTATACTGCATACAACAGTCGTGGCGTGTTTTTCTGGAGAAAACGGAATTCAACTTGGTCTCTCTCTCTCTCTCTCTCACTCTCCCTCCCCAAAGTTAGAAAAGAGCAACGATGAAGAAGAAGAGGGGCAGCTAGCTGGTGTATAGCACATAGCTGTTGCCCGCGAGGAAAGTGTCTCGGCGAGTCTTGGAAACAACGGCACACTCCCCTCTCCATATTTTCTCGTATCTGAAATAAGCGCGCTGGTAACCGCCCCTTCTTTAATTACGTTCGCGCGCCCCTTCTTCTTCTTCTTGTTCTTCTTCTTCTTCAGCAGCAGGAGCCCGCTCGTTTCGTCTATTCATCCACCACCTCGTCCTCGTCCTCTCACCCCCATCGTCCGCCCCCGCTGCCTGTTTTTAGAGAGGAAAATTTTAATTGGAATTCAGAGACGCCCGTCGCTTTCAGCCTCTCTCTTGCCTCTCGGCTTTCTTCTGCACGGGCAGAGGAGAGCGAGAGAGAGAGAGAGAGAGAGCTTCTTGCCCGGGTTGCTCAGGTGGTGCACTACTCTGCGAGGGGGTGTCGGGTTTTTCTTCGAGAGGTGGGGAAAAGGCGCGCTAGCTCTACGAGGGACCGATAATCTCCATCTACGGCGACTTAGCTTGTTTTCTAGCTATTTCACTGAACACGAGCTGCTAATGCTCTCAAATGAAGATCGGCTATAAAATTATATGAAATATATGTCTTAAAAACAGAAACAGATGTATTTTTAAAAACAATTCACTGTCAACCTAATAACAAATCACTAAAGGAACGTCTTACAAATAGTTTTCTTATATGTTCTCAAAACATGCATTTTTTTATTTATGTAGTAAACCAGTCTCAGTTAATAAGCATCATTAAAAAATACATTTCACTGAAAAGGATGAAAATACCAAGTACCTAGCCTCAAACGTGCAATTATGAGATTCCCTTCGAGATAGACATTTTTCAGTAGTTCGGTCGGTGTATAATCAGCCATCACACGATCAATTATTTTCAAAAAAATTTCGTTTTTTTTCCTAAACGCATCTTGTAGAGTATAATTTCAAGTGCCTCATTCAAAACAGTTGTTATCGATTTAGCAATTAGACCGAGGATAATTAGGTACACTTGGCTGCTCTCCTCTGACGTTTTCTTCGTGCTCCTAATCTTTTGCATTCATCAAGTTTTAATTTAAATTCTGATTAAGATGTTAATGGCGCAAAAATCTACTCTAATTACTGGAGCAAAAACATCGACATTACAAATGCAATTAAGAATAAAATTGTCGTTTCGTAACTCACTTATTTTTCCATATAATTGTAGAACATTTGACGAAGACTTATTTCACTTGGTTATTGAAATAGAAATTTCAAGTTGTGAATTCTTATTAGAAGCATTGTTTTCAGCGTAAATATTGTGAAAATAGCCAATAGCAAGCGATTAATTATGTAAAACTTTCCTTTGGATAATTGGTACCCAAAAAATTCGCACGTATCCAGTATAATTTAATTAATTTGCGCGGAAAGATGGCCAAACAAAAATTTTAATTGTACCAGATATCTTAAGAAAAAAGACGATCCGATCAACTGGAGGGAACCGAAAGGAGAAGGCGATGAAGCCGCTCAATTTGAGTTGGGAGAAACAGTTTGCTCCTGCGGTCCACCGACATTAATTCGACTACGCGGGGTCGCATCGTAGTATATCTCGCATGCTGCTGCTATTCTCATTTGATTTTCTTCAAAATAGGTTCCTGACTTTCTATTGATTTTCTATTGTACAAAGACTTTTTATTATCACGAATCCACCAATTATGAGAAATAAATTTTTCAAGGATTCATCAATTTGCCTCGAACGCGATAACAGTCATTGGAATTTAAAACGTGACGAAATTCTATCGAAATATCAAAAAGAAACTCTATTGATATTGAGATCACGCTGCACGGCTCAGTGAACTGGAACAGCCTGATAAAATTTTTGCTTTCGTCTCTACGCGTGCTGATAACAGAAAAGCACGATTTAATCCCGTCGGAATGTATATTTCATCCGATATTCCAGAAGAGTACGGGAGTCTCTCGTTTCGATGAAACGTTTCTGGCTCGAAGCCCAAGTTCGCTATTTCTCGTAAAGCGCACGGAAAACCGGCCAGAGCTGCTGCTGCTGCTGCTCCGTCGAACTTAACTCCCCCGTTCGCAAGCTAGTGCTAAGAAGAATAAGCAGAAGAGGAAAGTGCGCAACACCCGAAGGATGGCTGCTGCAAAGGTCGCGAACGAGCAAGAGAGAGATATATATATAAAGATGGCCGCCATCGGCTCTTTCAACCCGCGGGGCTCTCTCTCGCGACTCGCTCCCCTTCACACTTTCTTATACTTACATACTTTCCTTATCCTCCGCCTTCGCCGCCAACTTCGCCGGCAACATGCGCAGTTTGCTGATGTATATTCTTTAAGAGTTTCAGTTCAAGCTAGACTTTGCTGTTCTTATTCGTGGCGTTATTACTTTTATAAACTTTCAAAATGCGATATTCTTTTAAGAAATATAGTGCAAGAAAGAAAACATCGTAATATCTGGTAACATGTAAAAATAATTATTTTATAATAAAATTGTTTAGCGATTACAAATAATTATAATTATAATCACTGACTATAGATTTGAATAGAGTGATATGCATAATTTGCGATCCTACCATCAATATTGGTAACGACATATTTGCAATTAAAAAACGTACTGCGAATTTCGATATTTACATGGAAATTTAAACGAAGCGTTGTAGTCAACATCATTACTTTTTCAAGTTCTTCAATCGAGCAAAATAGTTAACCTACTTCACACCAACTATTCGGTAACATAAACCTATTATCTTCAACTAAAATCCAGCTTCTCCTTCATCATTTGCAGCAGAGGCATCATGGCGCATGAAGATAAGAAGCACATCGTCGTCACGAAAAAGAAGGGGGTGCGAACGAGGGAGAGAGAGACTACGTCCAGCTTGTCTACGGTATAGTAGGAGGTGGCTCGCTCTCTCTCTCTCTCTCCCTCTCTTTCTCCTCTGAATCAATAAGAAGCGCGGAGAGCGCGTTCTACGCCCCAACCTCTACCTTCTTCTTCGCCGCCCAGCCTCCCTTGCTTTTTCCTCAACTCCCTGCGAAGGTGAGAACAATGCTCGTAGTCTTAGCTATGAAAAAGGAGTTCGCCAACTTCTGAAAAACGTTGGGTAGTTTGTTGAAAATTTGAAGTTTCAACAAGAAGTTTTTTTAATCTGCTTATAGAATTCTCACAAGGTGGTTTGTTAGTACGGTATATATAAAATCACAACGGAATTCTCCGAGTTAACTTGATTTGTTTGCACTTTCTTGTCTTGTTTCGAAAATGACTTTGATAAGATGAAAATCGCACGAGTGAGATTTAGAGTAGTTTTTTGGATCCAACATCTTTATAATACTAAAAAACAAGATGAACTCTGAGCAAGCATTCCGTAACTGAAGTGTGAGCTAATAATACTTGGATAACAATTATTAAACTTTGCCATTAAGATTTTACATTCGTTTAGTGTGGGAGAAAGCGCGATTACTTACAAACTAGTTTTCCGAAAATGCCTGATTCTAATGAATATAAGATTCGAAAGCTCCCCATTGCACCATTCCAAAACTTGCTAATGGAATTCTGTATTACTTACAAATTTCTCTTCTTTTTTTCTTTGTTTTCAGCAGACAACCTAAATTCCAACATTTCTCTAGTGCATTAACTACTTTTCGGAAACTAAATAAATTTAATTTTAACTTGAAAGGCAGAAGCTCGTAATTCTGATGGAAAGGGCACCTTGAGGGCCCTTGAAAATCAAGTCATTGTCACGGCAGCTCAAGCGTCATCGTGGCGTTTAAAGTCATTCTCGTAGAACGGAAATCGCATCGCAAGATTTCGAAAACGCTATTCTCATGTGATCGCGACTCGCGGCGTCACTTGCCCCCTTCGAAAAACGTCTCTCTTTTCCTTCGTTATCCTTCATTAAACAATGATTCCTCGTCAAAAAGTACATCTCCGAGTGGAAATCAGGCGACCTGAATTTCCCCAAAACTGTGCGTCCAGGTCTCGCAATGACGTCGGTGAAAAATCAAATGTCGCAATTGGCCTTGAGTTGGAGTTTGCGCGCGGGTACGCGAGACAAGCTAATCAAATGAAATTGGCGTCCCGTGCGGTATGCGCGCTACGCCAGCGAAGAGAGAGAGAGATATATATATAAAACGCTATCGCCACGATTAGCGTATGTGCACGCTTGCGGTCGCTTGAATATTCCATCGCGGCTCGGGCATGCAGTTTTAATGCGCGACGCGGGTGTGCTCTCCGCGATTCGGTTATTGATAGCCCGCTCTCCTCCTCTCTCGATTGCGCGCCGACTCTTTGAATTTCGGCCGCATTCGATACTTTGACTGGCAGCTTTTACAGTGCTGAAAGTATGAATTTACGATTTCAAGCCTGTCCTCTGCTGGAACACTTGAAATAAATTCATCAATTTGCGCCAGCGGTATGCTGAATTTTGCAATTTCGTTAAGAGTCATTTTATGCAAACTACCTACCTTGGCAAACGTGCGAAACGAGACTGGCTTGATAGCTGAGCCGATCACATTTTTCGATTCCTGATATGGCATTTCGTTTTACTCTGCTTTTTTCTTCTTTCGAGTAGCTTTGTTACCATAATTTATGGAATTAATTTAGGCCCGTGCAAGTCGAAAAATTAATCAGAAATATATTCGAATTACATTTATTTATCATTGATCTGTCCGCCGAGTCAAATGAGAAATTATACTTTTCAAGTACCACGATGAACGGTCTCTTTATACGAGGTCACTCATCTGAATGTAACAAATTACCAATCTCCTATCGGCTCCAAATCTCCTCAATAGATTGAATATCCATTATCTAATCACACCGAATCCTAATCATAATCCAATCAACTTTCCGATCCAACTGAAAAATTCAGGTCGTCTCGAAATCTGTCGATTCCGATTCTCACCTCTTCCATATTTCACACAACGCGCTCGTATTCTCTCTCTCTCTCTCTCTCTCTCTCTTTCTCTTTCTCTTACGGTGACTTTATCGCTCACTCCGCGAGAATATATCCCCGATTCCAGGCGACGCCTCCCGCTTGATAATCCGCAATGTTGTGTGTGTGCGTGCGTGTATGTGTGAGCGCCCGCGTGAGCGAAGCTTTAATGTAAACAGAACGTGAGACGCGGTTAACAGCTCCTTCGCAGCCCACATACAGAAAGAGCTTCTGCTTTAAGATTGCAGCTTAACTTGTTTAAGAAAAGTTTAGGGAAATCCTAATTTGTATGCAACTTTACTTTGCGTTTCTTTTACAGTTGCTTTGCGTTTTTACGATAGGTTAAATGTTTTAATGTTTTTCAAATAAAATCATTTTTCACAATTACTTAGTACACGCTAAATATTTCTTTTGACTGCCGTACGTCGAACTATATTTTGAAGATAAACACGCGACATTATTCATCCTGAATTTCAAATATACGAAAACACGTAACACAAAAGAATCTGCATTTACGTTGCATTAAAATAATGAATCGCAGCAAAACGGCGACACGAAGTAGAGCTGGAAAACAATTTATCCAAGCTAGCAACTAACCGCGCAGTTTATTCCGCTACTTAGCTTGTGGCCACCGAACTAACAAAAGCAGAAGGGAAGAAAAAAAGAGCAACGCCAACGACAGCACAAACTACACGACCACTAAGACATACTGCCTAAGTCTCTTTTTAAGCACTCGACAAGCAAGCAACACACGTTTGCGGCCCACACAAAAGCACTTTTCTATTTTCCAATTTTCCGCTCATTTTCTCCTACCTCGCGCGTGTGTGGTCTAGAAAAGAGAGCAAAAAGTCCCGAGGGTAACGAAGAGGTACACAACACCATATGCCTGTACATTCACGCTCTTTTTTTTTTTTGAATCTCCATAAGCTTTCTCTGGAAATTTGGCTTACTTATTTCACACTAATTCTTCTTAAAGTTTATTGAATTTTGTCGCATCGCTTTTGTTGTTGCAGATGAAATATTTTTAGAAGAACAGTATCACTAAGTTACATCAGCAGTACAAATAATTCTTGAATATTAACGGTACAGAAAGTCGGAAGATGATGATGCGGCCATTGCATAATGCGCAGCGTAGGCGCAAGCAGCCCCAAACCTACATATATACATAACAGCAGTGGTAGTGGTGGTGCAAGTGTGCCGGCTGAACTCGCCAGCGAGAAAACGAAGGAAAGCTAGAGTAGGGGGTACGGAAGGGGAGGGGGGGGGTGAAAAAGGGGGGCGTTGGGCGAAGGCTGCACAGCGCCGGTAAAAGAAGAAGCAGAAAGGGGCGTCGGCGGCGATGGCGGCGCTGCGGGTCTCCGCATTAAAACGAGAGGTGAATTCGTCGGGGCGCAGCCAAAGTTTTAAATGATTTTCGCCGAAGTTGCCTCGCGAGTTGGTTTATTAGGAAAAGTCAATTTGCCCAGAGAACGAGAGAGAGAGAGAGAGAGAGAGAGAGAGAGAGAGAGAGAGAGAGAGAGAGAAAGAGAGAGAGAAAGAGAGCGAGGGAGAACGAGGGAAAGCTAGAGAGAAAGACGGATCGGGCGGAAATTAGAGGAGGGGCTGCCGAGCCGTTGAGCGAGTAGCGCTACTGCAACTGCGCGCACGGAAAAGTCCGAGAAAATTACAACGTTGCATTTCTACTCCAGCGAAAGCTGTCTTTCTCTCTTCGTTTCATAATGGAAGCAGCAGCGTCCAGAGTTGCCGTGCTAAGCTTGAGAATATGGATATTATTGGAAGCAATTGTTCGACTCGACTTCGCATTTTTCTTTCCGCTTCTTTTTTTTATTTCGGCGCGAGAGAATAGACGTTGAAAGTTGCTGTAGTTCATAAGAAAAGTTAATTATTGGCAGTTAAGGGAAGAAATTTCGAATCTACATTCTCTCCATCTCCGCATAGTGCGCGCACAAGCGAATGGCGTTAAAATTTAATTACTTTAAGTTTATTCAGCATCGTAATTTGAAAGCGAACGAGCGCTATTATCATATAACTTTGATATTTAGCTATTATCATATCGAAATTCTTATCCCGTAAGTCTTCGAAATTTTCATGAGATGGCGTTCCCAGTTAACAGTCTAGTAAACGTTTCAATCAACTTTTTCAATAAATGACAAGATATCTTTGATACTTTACCATCTGACCAATGCTTTGTTGGAAAAGAAATTTGTCAAATGCAAAAGGATGACTTACCAAGGTGCACGTCCTACTTGACGTCTAAAAAGATGCTGCATTTTCGAAACCAATATAAATCCGTGAATCTAAGCTACGTCACCATAAAATACGCGTCCTCTTCACAATTCTCTGACTAAGCGGCAGCCTTGTGCACGGTGTGCGCGTCTCGTTATTTCTTGTTTATGATAGTCGAGGATTCCGTTACTATTTATTTCATGCACGCGGCGCAAAAGGTCGCCTTGCCGTGTGCGCCACTGAGAAACGAGAGATCCATGAGGCTCTTCGTTTTGCCACCCTAGCCTAAAAGACCATCACCGAGGGTTATTAAAAAAGGAGAATGGAGAAAGGAGAGGGCGCGCATATTATTGACAGAGATAGAGACGACTTGTCAGGCTTCTTGATTCAATCAAGCTGCGGATACTTTGACTTGAAAGCGACCATTCACTAAATTCAATAATCAACAACGGAACTCAAGTCTAATTTTTCATGAAACCTTCATTGTATAAGAATCCCGCATGAAAAATTCATTTATATTTAGATGAAGGTTTGGCAAACAGTAGACCTCGTGAAAAATGATATGACCCTCGAAAAGTTGACGAGCGTATTCCGCGCTTCAAAAAGTCGAAACGAGTCGAGCGAAAGCTCATCCTTTTTTCCAGACTCTCTCTCACCACTAAAAAAAAGAAAAGAAAAAAAAGGAGGGCGACCATCGTTGAGGAACTCTGACGCTCAGTCTCGAAAAATTAATTATATCTCGAGTAAGAGAGAGAGAGAGAGAGAGAGAGAGAGAGAGAGAGAGAGAGAGAGAGAGAGAGTTGGAATCGAGTTGAGCGAGCGTTTGTTTTTGCCAACGTCGTCGTCGTTGGAACTTCAGCAGAGGCGACCTATAGCGCCCGGTGTGGGCGCGCGCGCGACTCTGAAAATTTTAAACGAAAGTTTACTAATGAAGGCGACGCCCGAGTTTCGCGAGCCGGAAAATCGCTCGACGAGCGACGAACTTTCGGCCTTTTTGAGTCACTTGCGATCCTCCCACCCTCCTCGACGCCTACTTCGCTTCGCCTTCTTTTTATGTGACTCGCCGTCGGAAAGTTGATAAGCTCGAGTGTAGGCCTTTGAAAATATGAGGACGTCGTTTATGAAAGGTTCCGAATTCCAAAGTGCTATCGATATTGTACTTGTTAAATATAACGCACAAGCTGACACCACATACTTTTTCTTCGCGTTTTTTAAGAATATTTCAGCTATTGCACTGGACATTTGTAATTGGATTAAGCACTGCAATTTATTTTAGACAGATGACGTTCTTATGCCTTGAACAGTTTTCATTTTCAAGAGTCAATAAGTGAAATGTTAATCGGAAGCTGCCATTCTGAAATATTGGACTACTTATCAAACGTTCTTTTATGACGATTGTAGTCAACTTCTAATCCTTACAGTTGATATCACATTGTTTTATAAAATATTACCGACGTTACCTAATATGACGAGAGCTTATGCCATGCTCCAAGAATAAAATATATTAATTGCAATTGCGATATAAATAAGCAGTGCATATTTAAATATGAAAATATTGCAACTCGCCTTTCAGTCGAAATAAAATAATTCTTCTATTAACTCATCCCTTAGCCGTACGCGAAGCAGCAAATTATTCTGTAAACATCCACGCTCAGCAGCGGGTTTCCCTGATTGCAACTCGTCCAACGCGAAGCATCTTCCGTGAGCTCGTCACATATACGAAAGAGAGAAAGATTGTTTCGGCAAAAGAGAAAGAGAGAGAAAGCCCCTCCATTTTGCCGAGCCATCTTTCCGCCCAACCATAGCGAGGGTTGAGCGAGCGGGTGAAAGTATAAGGGCTTAAAGGTCTCCCTCGCGTCGCGTACAACGAAAAGGAGCTCGCGACCGAAGGACGACGAGGGGATATATATGTAGTAATGGCGAGATTTGAATAAAAAGTCCAACGGCGACGGATTGCCTAACGCTACTGCTGTCGCTGCTGGACTTTTTTTAAACCCTTGCGATGACGATGCTTTGTTCTCGACTGAGGATTAGAATGGTACGTTGCCAGGGATAATACGCTCCTCCTATTGATCTATGGTAAGACTACGTGAATCTGAAAAATGGAATCAGCGAAAGAGAAGTTATTTTATTAGACGCTAGGAAAAATTCAATAGTTCGGCTTCGCAGGAAAATTGATAATCATATGTCAGAGAAAGAATCGTGACGACATTGCGGCAATATCCACCCCCTTTAGAACTTTAGGCAAATGTAAATTGACTTTCAGCAAACACTTTGATTTATTATCTACTTTCTTCGTGCACCGAGTAAATAAATTCCGAAAATGTCAATTCGAGCAAATTACACTTGCGCAAAATGAGTTGTTCGGCGCACAACGACGATATCGCAGACAGCAACCCTTCGCCTGAATTTTCTTCAAAATTAAACATTCAACGGCCATTATTCAAGACACTTGCTCGCCACCCCGGCTCGCAGCTCCTTAAAATAATTACCGGGCGTCCTGGGCTCAAACTCCGTATATAGCAAATTCAACCTCCCTCGAAAGAAGCCTCTCTACGAGCACTAGCGAGAGAGTGAGAGAGAGAGAGAGAAAAGGGTTCGGCCCCAAAAATCATTAAAAGCATAGCGTGGATGAGAAGAAGAAGACGCAACAGCGACGGCGAAGCCGAAAGCCACATTGTAATCGAAGCTTGCCTGCCTGTCTGACGAACTTTTCGGCTACGCGTATATAATCCAGCCGCCTCGTCGACGTTATATGAATTAATTCATGAATTCGTAACGGATCCGTTGACGCCATAGACGGACTCTTCCCGCGGATTATGGGGCGCCCTTGCAAAAATAATGCGCTTAGGACACACGTTTGTTGACGTGCCAAGAGGATTTTCTTGGAAAAAATTGCTAACAAGACACTTGCCGTCAGTTATTTGGGGTCGACATCTATCATTGCAACACTTCAAGCTATTGTTTCTAAAGCTATGAAGACATTCTTGGACTTGCCTTCAAAATAGAATAGTTGACGCAATAATACCGTCATTTCAGAGAATATTTATTTACGTATTTATTCCAATGCTTAAATTTTGAAATCAGATGAGATACAATAGAACTGATATCTATATTCAATATGTGACTACGAAAAACAAAAAAAGAAAAATTAGAAATTGGCAACAAAGAGGCAGATGTTATCTCTCTTACTAACAAATGACAGAATAAAGAAATAATTATCAACTTCAATACACAATCATCTTTGGCTTACGCATAAAACGCAAGGCGATGTGATAAATTACATCGGCTATGAAGGAAAGTGTGTAAAGTCATCAATTTTCAACATGACTCATTCTATCTATCAATTATAATTTCATTTCTTATTAAGTATATGTAAAATGGTTTGAGAAATTCAGAATGCTTGACTGTCGAATTGCTAATTCATAAATTAAAAGAAACTCGCCAAACCCAAGATAAATCGAACTCACTAATTTTGAACTGTCACTCTAAATAAATGACAAGTTGTTTTTTTTGTTTCGTTTGTGTTTAATGCAGATGCCAATTCGCCAAATTAAGATACAATCACGCAAAAGCTTTTTCCATAAAAGCAGCTCGCGGCTGTTAGACTAAAGAAAGAACACCTCTAAGAACGTCGAGCGATGGAGAAGGAAGAAAAGCTCACGCTCTCGCTGCTCGCCCGCAGATAGCTCGCAAGAGCGCTGTAATGGCCCCTAGAAACTTCGACGAACGCCCGAGGACTCGGCGAATATAAATTCGTCTAATCTAAATCGAGAAGCTTCAATTTCAGAATGCACCTCTACGACAGACTCTCGACAGTCACCGTGCTCTGCTAGACTTACCCTTTCTCATTATCTTACGATTGGTGAAAAACCTGTCCATAAATTATGAATTCGAGTAAGGCTTTTGGAAAAATGTGCTACATGAGCTTTCGAATGAAAGGTTAAGTACGAAAAGTAGAGTTTTCATGTATTTTAATTATTTTTCTGGCAAAATTCAAATACACCATACATAGAATTTTTGTAGTTCAACTGCAAATTCCATTGTACCAATTTCTGACAAGATAAATATAGATGGCTACTCAATTTAACGTCACGAGTATTGAATAACATTCTGTTTATGATATAATTAACGTTCTTCTGATTTCACTTCCTATGCTATATTTGAGAATGTAACTCTGTCAATTAAATGGTAGTTATTTTTCATTAAAACCAACTTTTGAAAATTAACAATTTTTTTCAATATAAAAAGCGGCAAAATCGGTCCAATCGAATTAGTATATTCAATATTTTTATCCTACTTCTATTCTTAAATTTTAAGATCAAAGATAATTAGAATACATTTTTCACGATTTTCTCTAAAAATCCTCGACAAAGTTTTCTGCGCAACACATGCATCTCCACACATCACCTATAAACACGGTGAAAATCAAAGAACGAATCCCTGAGACACGCGTGGTACAGGAGTAGATGCACTGGTGCGACGCAAGGAAGAAGAAGAAGGAGAACGAGAGAGAGATTCCAGTTGGCGTTGTGCGCGCGTAAGACGCCAAGCACTCAGACCGCAGAGTAAAGTATGGGGCCATACTTCACTCGAACGTGCGCCTTTCTCGCCGAAGAGGAGAAGGAGGCGTCATCCCACGCCCGGCTTTTAATGAAACTTTGAAAAATCACCGGAATTAACTGAATTTGAATTACACACACCGGCGCGCAAGCTGCCGCGCGGCGAGACGACGCGCGCGCGCCGCCGACGACGTCAACCACCCCTCCTCCCGCTCTCGAGGGAGGATTCGCTACGCTTACACCGATTTGTATCAAGTGTCACGTTTCTATTTCTCGTCATTCTTACCATTTCTTTTCTGTTCAACTTTGTTACGATTGTTCCTCAAACTTTATGCAAATATATATTCAACGCTACGTTGGTTCTTAGTTATTTCGTATAATATCATATAAACACATTCAATAAACAAATAGTCATTCTTTTTCAAAACATGTTTTGGATCGTAACAGATGAACACATAGGGCGTGAATTTTTTTTCAATAATCAAAGTTTGTTGTGATCAATTGTTTAGTAAAACAGTGAGACAATGTTGTTGATTAACGACAATGAAGATGACATGAGTTCGATAATTGCATAGTTTACTGAACTTCTTACGTTATATGCAAAATTTTGATTCTGTAATTAGAGGGCTACTAATATCTTTTGACAGAAAAAATCGAGTACTTGTCTATAATAAATTGTCTTTTTAATAATTTTCCCCGTTGTATTCCATTCTTCCGTTTATTGATAATTGTTCTAAAAATAGTTAACAATAAAATGCATTACTACTTGTCATCATCGAAAATCCAATTAGAAATAATAAGTCTTTGATATAATAAGACTTTTGATGTCAAAAATTAAAAAAAATGTATCCTAATGTAACTATTGAAGCACGATTCATATTGAAAATTCAAATTCAATATAGACACAAGGTTTCTTCAAGTGAAAACTTGTAAGACAACACTCGAAACTCGTATCACAATAATTTCACGAACATGTAGCAAACGATTATGGACGATACCGCAAAGAAAATCCAATTGTATACCACAGAAACTCACTAAAAATTGTCGACAACGTGAACTTTCTAACAGAACGAAAGGACACGCGTGTACGTATAACACTCGTCGTCCAGTCGTCTTTGGGCCCCGAGCAGCGACTGACTGAGGTTAGGTCCACCGTTCCGGCCGAAAAAGTAGTGACCGAGCGTACACTATTGTCCGCGCTTCTTTCATTTATCGCGCTCGCGAAAACTTCCCCCCTCCCTCCTCTCTCTCTCTCTCTCTCTCTCTCTCTCGCTTGCTCGTTCGCTCTCTTTCTCACTGCAGGCCAAGGAGCAGAGCAAACGAAAGCAAAGGCGAAACTGGACAAACCAGTTTACCGTTTTTGAAATTAGCTTCCCCGGATTCGGTCACCGGCCGCCGCCCGATGTCCAGTCAAAAGGGGCAGCGTGCGCGCCTGTAAATTACCCCGCGGGCTTTGGAATTAGAAAAAAGGGGTAGCGCTAAGGTAGAACACCACTACTACTCGGACACTTTCGGCTTTAGTCGTGTGGACTTTTGTCACCATCGCCGTACTCATTATTAGCATGAAAAAAATTTGTTCGCTACATTGGATTGTATCGAGATTGTTCTTCGATAAATATTCATCTTTTTATTCGGCAAAATCCAACATTATGTTTATGAATATAAAAAATTGAAAACAATCATGAAACAGCATTTACAATTGTATTTTTGCATATATGCATCATCAGATAGGAAAATGTCAGGACTGAATGTTATTCCGTCGCTTTCACCAGTAAAACCATATAATTGTATAAGCA